>NC_052098.1:47370000-47627679 GCF_015852505.1 Tachyglossus aculeatus | reverse complement strand
TGGGGCTCCTGGGCTTTGGGGGCTCCTGGGACATTGGGGCGTCTGCGGCTTTGGGACTCCAGAAGCTTTGCGGATCTTGGACCTTAGGGATCCTGGAACTCTGGGGCTCTGGACTATGGGGCTCCGGTTTTCTGAAGCTCTGGGGATCCTGGGCCTCTGGGGCTTCGGGGCCCTGGAGCTATTGGGATTTGGCGATCTGGGGCTCTGGAGCTCTGGGCTCTGGGGATCCTGGGGATCTTTCATTCATTCATTCAATCATATTTATTGAGCTCTTCCTGTGTGCAGAGCGCTTGGAAAGTACACTTCAGCACTAAAGAGAGAAAATCCCTGCCCACACCGGGATTACAGTCTAGAAGGGGAGAGACAGACATCAAAACAAGTAAACAGACATCAATATGAATAGATAGCCTTATAGATATATACATATCAAAACTAGTACACAGATATCAATGTAAATAAATGGATATATAGATAAGTATGTATATACACAAGTGCTGTGGGGCGGGGAGAGGGGTGAAGAATAAAGGGAGCAAACCGGGGGGTTTTAGGGTCTGGGGCCTTGGGGATAAAGGGGCTATGGTACTCCTGGGGCTCCGAAGATTTGGGGCCCTGTATCTCCGGTGGCTCAGCGATTCTGGGACCCCTGGGTTTCTTCCGATTCCCGGGATCCCAGAGTTATGGGGATCTGCGGTTCCTGGGACACAAGGGGCTCTGGGGCTTTGGGTTCTTGGGGCTCTGGGGCTCTGGGGTTCAAGGGCTTTTGGGCTACTGGGGTTCCTGGGAGTCCAGGATTCCCGGTGCTATGGGGCTGGGGTCTCTGAGGTCTAGGGCTTTGTGCCTCCTGGGGCTCAAGTGTTCTGGGGCTCGGGGGTTTGGGGACTCTTGGGACTATGGGGATCTAGGCTCTGTGGTTTCTGGGGCACAGGGGCTCCTGGTGCTACCGGGGCTTTGGGCCCTTGGGGCCTCTGGGCCTCCAGAGCTCCACTGTCCCTGATTATCTTTGGCCTTGGGTCTTCTGGGTCTCTGGGACACCTGGTGTTGTATGGCTCTGGGCCTCTGGGGTTCTGGGGCTCTGGGGTCTGGGGCACTGGGGCTGCTGGAGTTCAGGGGCGCTGGGCCTTGTGTCCTCTGGTCTCTGGGGCTCTGGGGACCATGGGCCAGAGAGCGGAAGGCGAGGGCAGCAGTTGTGTAGAATGTTTTCCGATTGAAATTGATAGTAATTATGGCATTTTTCAAGTACTTGCTACCACTCCCTGTGAGGTGTAACAGAGAGAACACAGAGAATCCAAACTCGGTCCAAATCTGGCTCATTTCATTCTATTCACTCTCGGTAGAGTTTCCCACACAACTATCCGTCTAGGCACTGAGCTGCCCAAGTCCGGAAGGCCGACCCCTTAAATCGGGAGGGCTTTTTACACATCCTTTCATTGGCATAAGCCTGCTGCCCGCTGGTCCAGGCAGCTGCCCTGGGCCCTCTCCAAAATGCTCCCACGGGCGCGGGCGTTCATTTGTACCCCGCGGTCTCCGTCGGATCCCCATGGAGCCCAGCCCAGGCCCTGGCCCAAGTAACTGGATAATGTGGACGGGAGGAGGGACAAAAATATATTTTCCCAGTAGGAGGACGTTATAAAGAACTGAAGCTTCGGTTGAGCGCCGATGTACTACTCCAGAGTTGCCACAAGAGGGCTGTTGCCCGGATTCATCTGGCCCCGGCCGGCTCCTCTGGAGTCCCAGAGCCCAGCCGCCATCGAAATAACCTCGCCCCACACTCGAAAAGGTAGGACGCGCGTTGGGATGCGGTAGACCTGGGACTAAGTCCCCACACATTTGTTCTGTGTGATCTAGGCCAAAACACTTTTGCATCTTTGTGCCTCAGCTGCCACACCTGTATACGTGAGGATGAACTATGTGTAAACGTTCTTCCACGGGCTGTGATCCCCCAATGTGGGTCGCGCGTTGGGAAGTGGAAGACCTGGGACTAAGTCCCCACACCTTTGTTCTGTGTGATTTAGGCCAAAACACTTTTGCATCTTTGTGCCTCAGCTGCCACACCTGTATACGTGAGGATGAACTATGTGTAAACGTTCTTCCACGGGCTGTGATCCCCCAATGTGGGTCGCAGGCTGCATCTGCTCTGGACATACAGTCCCCAAACCCGCGATTGCCCAAGAGCAATCCCTGAACCAAACAGCACCGCGGGGAATCGAATGAGAAAGAGATCCGAGACAGAGACATTGGCGCTCAACCGATGCTTTAGTCCTTTAGTACTTCATCATTCTCTTTGCCAGGCCGAATACTCATTCATTCAATCGCATTTATTGATCACTTACTCTGTGCAGAGTACTGTATTAAGCGCTTCAGGGCATGATTGGAGTTGTAGTTTGGCAGGCGGATGTGACCGCTGTCTAGAACGAGCATCACACTACAACTCCCAGAAATCTTTGTGCCCCGAGCCACCAGGCCACTCTCCCACACCTCGCTACAGGGCCTAAAATGGCCTTGGCTCCCCCGAGGGCGGACGGGAGTGGAAGTTCACTAGATGGAGTTGAAAGCTGTTTCGCACGAGCATCACACTAGAACTCTCAGACACCTCTGTGCCCCGAGCCGCCATGCCACTGTCCCTCTTCTCCCGACAGAATCAGACCCGGGGTCGGGCCCCGTTGCGAGGCATGATGGGTGTGGTACTTCGATAGGCGGAGATCAAGGCTGTCTAGAACGAGAATCATACTACAACTCCTAGAAGTCTTTGTTCCCCGAGATGCCATGCCACCCTCCCATTCCTCACGACAGGTAGGCGGAGGTGAATATTGTCTAGAACGAGCATCACACTAAAGCTCCCAGAAGACTTCCTGCCCTGCTCTGCTACGCCGCTCTCTTTCTCCTCGAGAAAGGGCCTGGCATTCCTGAGGCTCCGCCACGGGGAATAACGGGAGTGGTAGTTCAATGGACAGAGATGAAGGCTGTGGAGAACGAGCATCGTACTACACTTCCGAGAGGTCTTTGTGCCCTGGGCATTCATGCCTCTCCCCCGTTCCTCCCTGACAGGGCCAGATATGTCCGCGGGCCAATCCGCGGGGCATGACTAGAGTGGTACTTCGTTGGGCAGAGGTAAACGCCGTCCAGATCGAAAGTCAGACTATAACTCTTAGAACTCTTTGTCTCACGAGCCGCCAAGCCACTCTCCCTCACCTCACGACAGGGCCTGGATGTCGGTGTCAGTGACCGGGCTCGAATACATAGGAATTCTTTGGATAAGGTGGGGACTAATGAGGGTTCGCTCTCGTGGGAGGATCTTTGGGACAGACAAGGACATCTGCATTTGACAGCGCGGAGAGGTCTTATTCAAATACAAGGATGTGTTATAACCCAGCCCGGGTAAGATGCCCCAATACAGTTTGTGGAGCCAATCAGGCCCTTGACACTTAGTTGTGTGATAAAATCATTCAGGAGGGAATAGGATTAAAGGAGCCTGATTTGGAGAGTAGTTGGGGTTTCCATAGTCTCTATGCGACTCCTCAAGTGATGCGGTAACAGGTACTGAAAAAATAACATGATTTCTATCATGTTGAATGGGAAAACGCCCTGCAGTGCCTTCAACGCTCCGGAGTGGTAATTCTGTGGGCAGAGGTGAACGCTGTCTAGAACGAGGATCACACTCCTATTCCTAAAAGTCTTTGTGCTCCGAGCCGCCATGCCACTCTCACTCTTCTTGCGACAGGGCCGGACATGGCCGCAGGCCCTGCCTCGGGATATTACAGGAGTGGTAGTTCTTTAGGCGATGGTGAACGTTGTCTAGAGCTAGCATCACACTAATACTTCCAGAAACCTTTTGTGCTCCGAGCCTCCACACCATTCTCCCTCCCCTCCCGACAGTGACAACATGGCCGCGTCCCCTGCCGCGGAGCATGACAGGCATGGTAGTTCGGTAGGCGGAGGTGAACGCTGTCTAGAATGAGCATCAGACTACAACTCACAGAAGACTTTGTGCCCCGCGCCGCCACTCCAGCCTCCTTCTCCTCGGGAAGTAATGAGGGTTTTCTCCTGTGGGAGCATTTTAGGGAGGGCTAAGGGCAGCTGCCTGGACCAGGTGGGAGCCAGCTCATGCCAATGAAAGGATGTATAAAAACCCGTCGAGATTTAAGGGGCCGGCCTACAGTAATAATGGCAATAATAATATCATTGATTAAGCGCTTGCTGTGTGCAAAGCACTGTTCTAAGCGCTGGGGACGTTACAAGGTGATCGAGTTGTCCCACAGGGGGCTCACAGTCTTAATCCCCATTTTATAGATGAGGTAACTGAGGCACAGAGAAGTCAAGTGACTTGCATAAAGTCACACAGCTGGCAATTGGCAGAGCCGGAATTTGAACCCATGAACTCTGACTCCATAACCCGTGCTCTTTCCACTGAGCCACGCTGCTTCTCTACACGCGCTACAGTACAAGGGGCCGCTCAGTTCCTTGGCGATTCGTTGTCTGATTTGGACCGGGTTTGGGGTCTCTGTGTTCTCTGCACTACACCTCACAGAGATTGGTAGCAGGTACTTAAAATATCATAATTACTATCAATTTCAATTGGAAAACGTAATAACCAGCCGCCGCCCGCGCCTTACGCTCTCGGGACTCGATGGGAGTTGTAGTTAGGGAGGCGGGGGTAAACGCCAGTAAAGAGTGAGCGTTAAACTACGACTCCCAGAGGTCTTTGTGCCCCGATCCTCCACGCCACGCTCCCTCACACCGCGACACGGCCGGATTGACTGGGTGGGTGCCTGGGCTGGTCCTCTCGCCTCTGCTTTCTCGCAGTGCTGTTGGTTCAGCGATTACTCTCTGCCAATCGCAGGTGTGGGGACCATACGACAAGAGCAGATGCAGCCTGCGTCCCACAATGGAGGTTCACAGCTTGTGTGAGAGGGTTGACACATAGTTCATCCTCAGGTTTACAGATGTGGGAGCTGATGCACTCAGATTCCAAAGTGCCTTGGCTAAGGTCACACAGCACATCAGCGTCAAAACCGGGACTTGGTTCCAGGTCTGCCACAACCCCACTCGCGTTTCCGCTTCTCGAGGATGGTGCAATGTTGTTTCGATGGCGGCGGGGCTCTGGGAATCCAGAGGAGGAGGCCGGGAGCAGAGAAATCCGGGCAGCTGACCTCTTTTGGCAACTCCAGAGTATTACATCGGCGCTCAACCAATGCTGCAGTCCTTTTGTAGTTCGTCATCCTCTAGGACGTCTACCTACTGGGAAAATACATTTTTGGCCCTCCTTCCTTCTACATTGTCCAGTTCCTTGGACCAGGGACCATGTGTACTAATGCCTTCCGACACCGCCAACTACGCATGTCTAAAACCGTCCTCCTTCTCTTCCAATTAGAACCTTGTCCTGGCATCTGCTTTTTGATTGGCCTCCTTACTTATTCTTCTACTGGTATTCCTCCATAACCGCTTACTATGTGCCAGGTATCATCCTAAGCTCTGGCATAGATTCACGTTAATCTGATTGGATACACTCCTGTGTCACACGGGACTCACAGTCTTCACCTTCCCTTTTACAGATGAGGTAACTGAGGCCCTGATAATTCATTCACTTATTTCTTCATTCATTCATTCAATCGCATTCTTTGAGCGCTTACTGTATGAAAAGCACTGTGCTCAGAGCTTGGGAGAGTGCACTATGACAATAAGCAGATACAATCCCTGCCGACAGTAAGCTCACAGTCTAGATGGGGAGACAGATGTTAATATACACAAATAGATAAAGAAGCATCACTATAAATAACTACAATTATAGGTATATGGACATTATTAATAAAATCAATGGAATAATTAATATGTACATATATACACATGTGCAGTGGGGGAGGAAGTGGGTAGAGTAGTGGGTGGGTGAGGGGAGGAGGAGCAGAGGAAAAGGGGGTCTCCGTCTGGGAAGGGCGCGTGGCGGAGATGAGCTTTTGGTAGCCCTCCCTCACCCTCTGCACTCTCGACAACGTCCACGAACCAGGCCGCGGAGCACGATGGGGATGGAAGCGAACGCTGTCCACTGCGAGCGTCCGACTACAACCCCCGGAAGTATTTGGGCTTCGAGCCTCCACAGAACCCTCCCGACAGGGACTGTTTGGCTACGTCAGGGACTGGACAGGGCTACATGTCCTGTCCATGGAACCGATGGACAGCGCGGGGGCTAATAAGGGTTCGCTCTGGTGGGAGCATTTTGGGGAGGGCCAAGGGCAGCGGCCTGGACTTCAGCAGTTTGAGTTCATCCCAATGGAAGTATGTCTAAGAATCTTTCCCTGTTAAAAGGCCCATTCTCAGTACGTCGGGCCTCTCAGTGCCTTGACTGTTGGTTGTGTTCTAAACTCTCCCGGGAGGGTAATGGGATGAAAGGTGCCTGATTTGGACCGGGTTTGAGGTCTCTGTGTTCTCTACGCTACACCTCACAGGGAGCGATAGAAAGTACTTAATAAAAAAACGTAATTACTATCAATCCCAATCGGAAAACGGCCTGAACAACCGCCGCCCGCGACTTCCGCGTTCTGCCCAATGGCCGCGCACCGCCCTGCGGGGCATGACGGGAGCGGTAGTTCAGGAAGCGGAGGTGGGCACGATCAAGAGTGAGAGTCAGACTACGACTCCCAGAGGGTTTTGTGCCCCTCGCCCCCTCGCCCCCTCGCCACCCTCCTTCTCACCGCGTCACGGCCTGATTGGCTGTGTGGGTTGCCTGGGCTGGATTCCATCGTACCCGCATTATCGCGGTGGTTCCACGATTTCTCTTGGCCGATCGTGGGTGTTGTTTGGAATTTCTTGCCGTAAGACCTCGTACTCTGGTTGGCAGTTCTGTGATCGGCAGGTTCTTTTGTATTGTCAGGATGGTTTCTCTCCCTAGGCATTGTTGATTTTAGGTGCTTTTCAGCAACAGCTTTAAGCTACTCAGAACCTGTGAGGAGAGACCTGGAACACAAGTCAGCACATTGATTCCTGCGGAAAGGGTTCCTTGGCACCTAGCACTTGTTGGAAAGGCCCAGGGACTTGGCTCAGCACCCCATCACCTATAGGGAGGATCATGGACATGATTCAGCATCCTGGAACCTAGCAGCAGAGCCACGTCACTTGAAACAACACCCCAGTGTCTATGGACCGAGGTCCCAGGACCTTATTCACCAACCCAGCATTTGTAGCGAGAGGCCTGCAACCTACCTCTATGGTGAGGGCCTTAGGACCTGGGCTAGCGCCAAAGCACCTGTGGGGATGATGCCAGACCATGAATTGGCATCTGAGCACTAGAAAGGGAGATATTGTGTCTCACGTAACTTCCCTGGCACACGTCGGCAGAATCTCGAGATTAACACACGAGAAGTGTAGGTACTGAGGGCGTTAGCATGTGTGCCAGCATAATCTATGTGGTGCAGTCTCAGACCTGAGTCGGCACCCTGGACAACCCCAGGATTTAGAGCCACAACCCAACATCAGTGGTGTGGCTGGTATGTTACCCTTGCCCACTGGAGCAAAGCCCTGGGACGTGGGTCAGCACATAGGCACAAGTGGGTAAGGGTCTATGAACTCTGTCAGCCTCCAGAGGAATGTGGCAAGAGCCAACGGAACTGGTTTTCTCTCCCTGGTACCTCTGGGAAGAGCTCTAGACCCTCGGGCAACACTCCATAATTTGTAGAGAGGGTGCATGGACCCAGGTCAGTACCCTAGCCTCAAGGTGGAGTTTCCAGGGACCCACTCCAGTACAATGACTCCTGTGAGTTGAGCCCTGGAACTTGGTTTGGCAGCTTGGCGTATCTGGGGAAGCCATGGCCTGTTTTAAATGCCAGAACCTATGGTCAGATCTTTGGCACTTATGAGTTATAGTTCAACCCCGTGGTCCCTTGGAGGAGAGCTCTAGGAACTGGGTAAGAGCCTCAATGTCACCTTTGAATCAATGGGGGAGGAGCCGGGGAACTGGGCTAGTTGCTCTGGACCTGTACCGAAGGCCCTGGGACTTGGGTCAGCATCCCAGGAACCTTAGCGATGGTTCCGGGTTTACATTGCACTGCAATTCCATAAGGGGAGAAAGTTGGAACCTGGGTCTACCCATCTATGTGTTGACCCCTGAGATCTTGTGAGCACTCCGAGACTATGGGTAGGGTTCTGGGCTTGAATCAGCATCCCGGAACCTATGGGGAAGATTCTGGACCTTGGGTCAGCAAGCCAGAAGTGGTAGGGAGGGCCCAAAGACCTGGTTTAGCACCACAGCTATAAGAGGGAGGGACATGAAACAACATGACCTAGTAGATAGAGCATGGGTCTGGAAGTCAGAAGGTCATGGGTTCGAATCCCAGCACCGCCACTTGTCAGCTGTTGACCTTGGGCAAGCCATGTAATTTCTCTGGGCCTCAGTTCCCTCACCTGTAAAATGGGGATTAACACGGTGAGTCCTACGTGGGACGACCTGATTATTTTGTATCCCCCAAGCGCTTAGAACAGCTTTGTACATAGTAAACGCTCAACAATTACCATCATTATCATTATTATTAAGAGTGGCTGACACATAGCAAGTGCTTAACAAATAACATAATTATTATGATTATTACGAGGCCTTGTTCAGAACTTTGACGTGTAAGTGTTGAGCTCTCGGACTAAGACCAACGCCCCAGCGCCTGTGGGGAAGGCCCGGGCCACGTATCTTGGGTCCTGGTTCTGCATCCAAGCACCTCAGGGGAGGGAGGGTCTTAGGTTCTGGGAAAGTATATCAACGACAACTGTAGTGAGGGTCCTCTGGCTCCTGAGAGGAAAGCACTGGTGTAAGACAATGCCGGTTCCCCATGACCCTATCAGTCAGTCAATCATATTTATTGAGAGTAAGTGCTTAGTAACTGCTTGGGAGAATGCCCACACTGAACGTACAGTCTAGAGGAGAAGACAGTCATTAATAGAAAAATAATAAATTAATAAGAGGTATGTACACAGGTGCTGTGGGATTGAGGTGTGGGGTAAGTAAAAGGAGTAAATCCTTTGTGGCGTCAAGCACTCTACTAAGCACTCTACAAGATACAAGATAATCAGGTCCCACATGAGGCTCACAGTCTAAATTGGAGGAAGAACAGGTATTGAATCCCCACTTTGAAGATGAGGGAACTTAGGCACTTTCAATCAATCAATCAATCAATCAATCAATCAAATTGCATTTATTGAGCGCTTACTGTGTGCAGAGCACTGTACTAAGCGCTTGGGAAGTCCAAGTTGGCAACATATAGAGACAGTCCCTACCCAACAGTGGGCTCACAGTCTAAAAGGGGGATACAGAACAAAATCAAACATACTAACAAAATAAAATAAATAGAATAGATATATACAAGTAAAATAAATAAAGAGAGTAATAAATATGTACAAACATATATACATAAATACAGGTGCTGTGGGGAAGGGAAGGAGCTAAGATGGGGAGGATGGAGAAGGGGACGAGGGGGAGAGGAAGGAAGGGACTCAGTCTGCGAATCAATCAATCAATCAATCAATTGTATTTATTGAGCTCTTACTGTGCGCAGAGCACTGTACTAAGCGCTTGGGAAGTACAAGCTGGCAACATATAGAGACAGTCCCTACCCTTCAGTGGGCTCACAGTCTAGAAGGGGGAGACAGAGAACAATACCAAACATACTAACAAAATAAAATAAATAGAATAGATAGGTACAAGTAAAATAAATAAATAGAGTAATAAATATGTACAAACATATATACATATATACAGGTGCTGTGGGGAAGGGAAGGAGGTAAGATGCAGGGGATGGAGAGGGGGACGAGGGGGAGAGGAAGGAAGGGGCTCAGTCTGGGAAGGCCTCCTGGAGGAGATGAGCTCTCAGTAGGGCCTTGAAGGGAGGAAGAGAGCAAGCTTGGCGGATGGGCAAAGGGAGGGCATTCCAGGCCCGGGGGAGGACGTGGGCCGGAAGTAGATGGCGGGACAGGAAGGCTGAGTAGGTGCGAATGAAGTTGTAGTTAATTCAACTTGGTGATAACAAGGGCCTTTTCCCGGGGGGCGGGGGAGAGACAGTCAGGACCGTACCGGGAAGGGGGGTTGTGGGGCACTATAAGGAAGGTCGCTTAAGCGGAGGGGATGGAAGCAGGGGGCGTCTATGGCGGCGCTCGGAGGAGAGGAGCCTTCCGGGAGCAGCGGGGGCCACGCGGTGTGATGGCGGGCGGGCCTCTCGGGAAGGGAGTCCAGGGCGTCTATGGGGGCGCTCTGAGGAGAGGATCATTCCTGGAGCAGCGGGGGCGACGCGGTGTGATGGCGGGAGGGCGGGCCCCTCAGGAACGGAGTTCCGGGCGTCTATGGCGGCGCGCTGTGAGGAGAGGATCATTCCTTTAGCAGCGGGGGCGACGCGGTTTGATGGCGGGAGGGCGGGCCCCTCAGGAACGGAGTTCCGGGCGTCTATGGCGGCGCGCTCTGAGAAGAGGATCCTTCCAGGAGCAGCAAGGCCACGCGGTGTGAAGGCGGGCGGGCCTCTCGGGAACGGGGTCCCGGGCGTCTGTGGCGGCGCTCTGAGGAGAGGATCCTTCCGGGAGCAGCGGGGGCCACGCGGTGTGATGGCGGGCGGGCCAGGAAGGCCTCCTGAAGGAGGTGAGCTCTTAGTAAGGCCTTGAAGGGAGGAAGAGAGCTAGCTTGGTGGATGGGAAGAGGGAGGGCATTCCAGGCCCGGGGGATGACGTGGGCTGGGGGTCGATGGCAGGACAGGCGAGAACGAGGCACGGTGAGGAGATTAGCGGTAGAGGAGCGGAGGGTGCGAGGTGATGGAGAGCCTTGAAGCCGAGGGTGAGGAGTTTCTGCCTGATGCGCAGATTGATTGGTAGACACTGGAGATTTTTGAGGAGGGGAGTAACACGCTCAGAGCGTTTCTGGACAAAGACAATCCGGGCAGCAGCATGAAGTATGGATTGAAGTGGGGAGAGACATGAGGATGGGAGATCAGAGAGAAGGCTGATACAGCTGGTAGGATGAGAGCTTGAATGAGCAGGGTAGTGGTTTGGATGGAGAGGAAAGGGCGGATCTTGGCAATGTTGCGGAGTTGTGACCGGCAGGTTTTGGTGACGGCTTGGATGTGAGGGGTGAACGAGAGAGCGGAGTAGAGGATGACACCATGATTGCGGGCTTGTGAGACGAGAAGGGTGGTAGTGCCGTCAACAGAGATGGGAAAGTCAGGGAGAGGGCAGGGTTTGGGAGGGAAGACAAGGAGTTCAGTCTTGGGCTTGTTGAGTTTTAGGTGGCGGGTAGAAATCCAGATGGAGATGTCCTGAAGGCAGGAGGTGATGCGAGCCTGGAGAGAGGGGGAGAGAGCAGGGGCAGAGATGTAGATCTGGGTGTCATCAGCGTAGAGGTGATAGTTGAAGCCGTGGGAGCGAATGAGGTTACCAAGGGAGTGAGTGTAGATCGAGAACAGAAGGGGACCAAGTACTGAACCTTGGGGAACCCCCACAGTAAGGGGATGGGAGGGGGAGGAGGAGCCTGCAAAAGAGACTGAGAATGAACGACCGGAGAGATAAGAGGAGAACCAGGAGAGGACGGAGTCTGTGAAGCCAAGGTTGGATAGCGTGTTGAGGAGAAGGGAGTGGTCCACAGTGTCGAAGGCAGCTGAGACGTCGAGGAGGATTAGGATAGAGTATGAGCTGTTGGGTCTGGCAGGCAGGAGGTCATTGGTGACCTTTGAGAGGGCAGATTCCGTGGAATATAGGGGACGGAAGCCAGACTGGAGGGGGTCGAGGAGAGAGTTGGTGTTGAGGAATTCGAGGCAGCGCGTGTAGACAACTCGTTCAAGGAGTTTGGAAAGGAATGGTAGGAGGGATATGGGGCAATAAC
This sequence comes from Tachyglossus aculeatus, assembly GCF_015852505.1. Lineage (NCBI taxonomy): Eukaryota > Metazoa > Chordata > Mammalia > Monotremata > Tachyglossidae > Tachyglossus > Tachyglossus aculeatus. Next base: position 47,615,849 of record NC_052098.1, on the reverse strand, counting down.
TACAAGCTGTGGTGGGGTCAAGAGAGGGGAATTTTAGGATGGGAGAGACATGGGCATGTTTGAAGGCAGAGGGGAAGGAACCAGTGGGGAGTGAGCGGTTGAAGATGGAAGTTAAGGAGGGGAGAAGGGATGGAGAGAGAGATTTCAAGAGATGAGAGGGAATGGGGTCAGAAGCACAGGTAGTCAGAGTAGCATTTGAGAGGAGGGAGGAGAGCTCCTCTGAGGATACTGCTGGGAAGGATGGGAGAGTAGCAGAGAGTGTTGAGAGCCATGGGGTTGGAGAAGGAGGGGAGTGACTTTGGGGAGGTCGGACCTGATGGATTTAATTTTGTTAATGAAGTAGGAGGCCAGATCGTTGGGGGTGAGGGAAGGAGGAGGGGGAGGAACCGGGGGCCTGAGAAGGGAGTTGAATGTCCAGAAGAGCTGGCGGGGATGATGGGCATGGGTGTCAATAAGGGAGGAGAAATAGTTTTGTCTGGCAAAGGAGAGGGCTGAGTTCAGGCAGGAGAGTATAAACTTGAAGTGAACGAGGTTGGCATGGTGTTTAGACATTCGTCTGCAGCGTTCGGCAGCTCGAGCATAACAGCGAAGGAGGCGGACAGTGGCAGTGATCCAGGGCTGTGGGTTAGTGGTACGAGAGCGGTGAAGGGAAAGGGGAGTCTAGCTGAGTAGAAAAGGTAGAGTTGAGAGCAGTAATCTGATCATCAAACCTGGGTAGAAAAGAGAGAGAGGCGAGGTGGGGTGTGAGGCTCTCAGAAAGATGGATGGGGTTAAGAGAGCGGAGATCTCTGTGAGGGAGTAATATGGATTTACAGGGGAAAGGAGTGTGAGTGAGGAAGCAGGTGAGAAGATTATGATCAGAGAGAGGGGTTTCAGAGTTGATAAGGGTGGACACAGTGCATAGATAGGAGATGATGATGTCGAGGGTATGACCAAGTTGATTAGTGGGTGAGGTGGGGTCGAGCAAGAGGTTGGCAGCGTCCAGGAGAGGTAGAAGGAGGGCGGCAGAGGAGTCATCAGGGATATCTACGTGGATGTTGAAGTCTCCGAGGATCAGAGTGGGCATGGAGAAGGAGAGAAGGAAGGTGTCAAAAACGTTAAAGAAGTTGGAGGTGGGGCCGTGGGGGGGGCGGTAGATGACGGCTACAAGAATCTGGAGGGGGTGGTAGAGGCGAATAATGTGGGCTTCAAAGGAAGGGAAAGAAAGGGAAGGGGGAGGAGGGATAGTGCGAAAGCGACATTGAGGGGCGGGAAGGAAACCGATACCTCCTCCTTTTCCGGTGAGGCTGGGGGAGTGGGAGAAGAAGAGGCCTCCACTGGAGAGAGCAGCAGAAGAGACCGTGTCGTCCGGAGACAACCATGTTTCAGTTAGGGCGAGGAGGAGTAGAGAGCTGTTAAGGAATAGGTCCAGGATGAAAGGGATCTTACTTAAAACGGAGCGGGGGTTCCAGAGGCCACACTTGGCAGCAGCTGTCGAGGGAGGGGAGCGAGGGGGAAGGGTGCGAAGGGTGGGGAGGGTTTGGATTGGGATGAGTTGGCGGGGGCCTATGCGGGGAGTGTGGGAAGAGGGGTGGAGATGGGAAAGGAGAACTAGGATGGGTTGGGGGCGGGGAGAAGGGGAGGGAGGGGGCTGGGAGGGAGGAGTGGCAGACTGGCGCTGGTACAGAGGGATCCTTGGTAGGGGGTGAGGGGGAGTGGTCTTGGTGGGGGAGACTGAGGGAAAAAGCAGGGTGGGAGAGGGGAAGGGGAAGGTGAGGAATGGGAATGGCAGTTGGGCGCAAGGGAATTGAAAGTTCATGGTGAGGTCAGCAGGGCGAGTGACAGTACAGCGGGAGGTTGACAGTTGAGATGCAGAAGCGATAAAACAGTAGCAATGATATAAGTAGGCGATGGCATCACAGGGAGTAGTTAAACAATTAACATGCTATGGCAATAATAAAATTGACAGATATTGATTTCACAAAGAGCAGATATAAACTATTATGTGCTGGAGTAGGGTGGACCTGTTAAGGGGGTCAGGGAGCAGAGATAGCTGGGGAGAGGGGTGAACAGCCAACTATTATGGGAGGGCTGAGTAGGTGCGAATGAGGTTGTCGTTAATGTAGCTTGGTGATAACAAGGGCCTTTTTCCCGTGGTGGTGGACGTCGGGGGGGGGGGAGATTCAGTCAGGACCGGACCGGGAAGGGGGGGGATGGAGGGCACTTTAAGGAAGGTCTCTTAAATGGGGGGGGGGGTGAAAGCAGGGGGCGTCTATAGGGGCGCTCTGAGGAGAGGATCCTTCCGGGAGCAGCGGGGGCCACGCGGTGTGATGGCGGGTGGGCCTCTCGCGAACGGAGTCTCGGGCGTCTATGGCGGCGCTCTGAGGAGAGGATCCTTCCGGGAGCAGCAAGGCCGCACGGTGTGATGGCGGCGGGCCTCTCGGGAACAGAGTCCCGGGCGTCTATGGCGGCGCTCTGAGGAGAGAATCCCTCCGGAAGCAGCGGGGGCCACGCGGTGTGATGGCGGGCGGGCGGGCGGGCCTCTTGCGAACGGAGTCCCGGGCGTCTATGGCGGCGCTCTGAGGAGAGGATCCTTCCGGGAGAAGTTTCCCTAGGTCACACAGTTTCCCTAGTTTCCCTAAGTCACACAGCAGCCAGGTGGTAGAGCCAGGATTAGAATTCAGCTCCTCTGATCCCCAGGCCTATGCATTTTCCACTAGGCAACACTGTTTCTCAAAATCCAACGCAAGAACCAGGTTCAAATTATTGTGAGTGCATATTCAGGTGATACAAGTCCACCTTCATTTGACAGCTCGGATCGGGCTCATTCAAATGCAAAGATACGTTATAACCCAGCCCGGGTAAGATGTGTGAATACAGTATGTGGAGCCTCTCAGTGCCTTGACACTTGGTTGAGTGGTAAACACTCTTCGGAGGGAATGGAATTAAAGGGGCCTGATTTGGAGGGAGGCTGGGGTCTCCGTGGTCTTTATGCGACACCTCTCGAAGAGTGGTTACAGGTACTTAACAAATAACATAAGGGGGGCTTAGTCTGGGAAGGCCTCTTGGAGGAAGTGACCCTTCAGTAGGGCTTTGAAGGGGCGAAGAGTGATCCTTTGGCGGATTTGAGGAGAGAGGCCATTTCGGGCCAGAGGTAGGATGTGGGCCAGGTGTCGACGGTGGGACAGGCGAGATCGAGGCATGGTGAGAAGGTTAGCGCCAGAAGAGCGGAGTGTGCGGCCTAGGATGTAGAAGGAGAGAAGGGCTTTCCGGAGAAGACCGGGATGCCAAACCGGGAGTGCTGGGCTTAGGCCTGATGCCACTTGTCCGGCCTCCGGCCCGCTAGGCGGTCCCTACGTGGGGGCGGGAGACCCCGGCCCGAGGAAGTTCCCGGATGTGCGGAGACCCTGAGAATGCAGCGGAAGCATCTCCGGGCTCTGGTTCGGAGGACGAGGCTGTACAGAGGCGATTCCGCTGGATTCTGTCTTGCCCCGTGGGTACGGAGTGGGGTTGGTGGCTCGGTCGCCTCGGTCAGCTTCCTCACCTTCTGCAGCACCTCTAAGGGCTTCCACCGCTTTTGAGGCTGGGTAGATCCATACTCTCCCACGGCTCTGGATTTTGGGACCTGCTGAGATTCTGCGGTTGTGCTTGAGGGTCACTGAGAGATGGACTGCTTCGGACCGCTGTCAAGCGTTGTCATCGGAGTCACGGCACCAAATTACAATCCGACTGGCTTCCCCAAGTTTCCTGAAGATAGTCCCACATCAGAGGAGTTTCAAGGAGTCTCCGAGACGGTAAGCCCCGTGTGAGCAGGGATTGTCTCTATTTCTGAATTGTACTTTCCAAGCGCTTAGTGCGGTGCTTTGCACACAGTAAGCGCTCAATACATACGCTTGAATGAAATAACATAACATAATGCCATTATGAATGAGAAACCGCTCTGAACATCCTCCTGCACTTTCCACTCTCCGCAAACTGGCCGCGACTCCCCCGCGGGGCATGCTGGGAGTGGTGGTTCGGTAGGCGGAGACGAACGTTGTATAGAGTGAGCTTCACACTACTACTCCCAGAATTCTTTGCGCCCCACGCCACCAAGCCACTCTCCCTCTAATCGCGACAGGGCCTGACATGGCGGTGGCTACGCTGTGCAGCTTGATGGGAGTAATAGATCATTAGACTTAGATGAACGCTGACTAGATCTAGCATCACAATACAACTCCCACAAGTCTTTGTGCCCGAGCCGCCATGCCACTATCCCTTTCCTTGCGACAGGCTCAGACATGGCCGCTGGCCCTGCCACGGGGCAAGACAGAAGTGGTAGTTCGGTAGGAGGAGGTAAACGCTGTCTAGAAAGAGCATCACACTAAAACTCCCAGACGTCTTTGTGTCCTGCGCTATCACACCACTCTTCCTCTAATCGCGACAGGGCCTGACATGGCTGTGGCTCCGCCGTGGGACATGACGGAGTGGTAGTTCGGTAGACAGAGAGGAATGCTGTCTAGAACGAACATCACAATACAACTCCCAGAATTTTTTGTGCCTTAATCTGCAAATCCACTCTCCTTCTCCTCCCGACAGGGCCTGGCTTGGCGCCGGGCCAAGCTGCGGGGCATGAAGGGAGTGGTAGTTCAGTAGAGGGAGATGACCGCTGTCTAGAACGGGAATCACACTACTACCCCCAGAGGTCTTTCTGCCCCGAGCCGCCAGGACACTCTCCCTCTCTTCGCGAATGGTCCAGACAAGGCCGCGAGGCATGAAGAGCGAGTTAGTTTGGCAGGTGGAGGTGAACGCTGTCTAGAAGGAGCATCACACTACAACCCCCAGAAATCTTTGTGCCCTGAGCCACCTTGGCACACTCTTTCTCCTCGCGACAGAGAAAGACATGGCCACGGGTCATTCATTCATTCATTCATTCAATCGTATTTATTGAGCGCTTACTGTGTGCAGAGCACTGTACTAAGCGCTTGGGAAGTACAAGTTGGCAACAAATAGAGACAGTCCCTACCCAACAACGGACTCACAGTCTAGAAGCGGGAGACAGACAACAAAACATCTGGAGACGTGTCAAGTCATCAGAATAAATAGAAGTAAAGCTAGATGCACATCATTAACAAAATAAATAGAATAGTAAATACGTACAAGTAAAATAAATAGAGGAATAAATCTGTACAAACATATATACAGGTGCTGTGGGGAGGGGAAGGAAGTAGGGCGGAGGGGTTGGGGAGGAGGAGAGGAAAAATGGGGCTCAGTATGGGGTGGGGGGGTCATGAAAGGAGTGGTACTTCGGTAGGTGGAGGTGAGAGCTGTCGAGAACGAGCATCACACTACAACTCCCAGAAGCCTTTGTGTCTCGCTCCACCATGTCACCCTCCCTCTAATTGAGAAAGGACCTGACATGGTGGAGTCTCGGCCATGGGGCATGACGGGAGTGGTAGATCATTAGACGGAGATGAACGCTCTCTAGATCGAGCATCACACTATAACAGCCAGATGTATTTGTGCCCCATACCACCACGACACTCTCCCTCTCCTCCCGACAGGGCCTGGCTTGGCGCCGGGCCCCGATGCGGGACGTGAAGGAAGGTGTAGTTTTGTAGGCAGACGTGAACGCTGTCGAGACCGAGCATCACACTAATACCCCCAGAAATCTTTGTGCCCCTAGCCGCCATGCCACGCTCTCTCTATCCACGAAAGGATATGACATGAGATTCTGAGCAGCATGATAGGAGTGGTACCTCGGTAGGTGAAGGTGAACGTTGTCTAGAAGGAGCATCACACTACAATTCCCAGGATTATTTGTGCCTCGTGCCACCTCGCCTCTCTCCGTCTAATAGCGACAGATCCTGACATGGCTAAGCCTCCGCTGTTGGGTATGATGGGAGTGAAAGTTCAGGAGACGGAGATGAACGCATGGGCATGAGGTCTTTGTGCCCCGAGCCGCCTCGCCACTGACCCTCTCCCCACGACAAGGACAGATATGGCCGTGGGGCATGACGGGAGTGGCAGGTGAGTAGGCGCAGATGAACACTGTCTAGAACGAGCATCGCACGCCAAATCCCAGAACTCCCTCTCTCGGTGCTAGGGCCACACATGTCCACGGACTCCGCCGCGGGGCATGACCGGAGTGGTAGTTCAGTAGACGGAGATGAACGTTGGCTAGAACGAGCATCACAGTACAACTTCAAGAATTATTTTTGCCCCGCGCCACCACCGCACTCTCCATCTACTCGCAATAGGGCGTTACATGGCTGAGGCTTCACCGCGCGGCACGAAGGAAGAGATAGTTCAGTAGACGGAGATGGATTCTGCCTAGAACGAATATCACTCTACAGAGTGAATCCCAGAAGTCTTGGTGTCCAGAGCGGCCGTGCCACTCTCCCTCTCCTCCCAACAATGCTGACTTGGCGCCGGGCCCCGCTGCGGAGCATGAGGGGAGTTGCAGTTTGGTAGGCAGAGGTGAATGCTGTCTAGAACGGGCATCACAGCGTGTGGGGAACAGCAGGGCCAAGTAAACAAGGAACCGAGAGGAGAGCTGTGGCCAAAAGGCTGGTCTCTGTTATCGCAGCCTTGTATAGGCAAGAGTCACTTGTTATCGGCCCTATGACCTTGCATAGACGGGTGTTACTCGTTACTGGTCCTGAAGATTACAGAATTGCTGTGTTAATTATAAACACAGGAACATGGAAAAATACAGAATGTGACTGAAAGATATAAACGTCTTGCTGCTCAACCCAATAAACGATTTCGTGCTTACCCTAGCCGAAGTCCGTGCCTTCATACACCACAAATGGCACCTGAATAGGGAATACAAATCTGAATTTATGATCCGGTGGTGTACCCGCGGCTGGACGGAGGATATGAATTCATAAAAGATTCGGCAGATTACCAGGACATCATCATCGGCAGGACGGACAGCAGAGCAGCCGCGGAAGAATTGACAGCACGGGGCAATCAGCCACGACAGAGCAGAAGTTGCAGCTTCAGATTTTGCAACGTATTTTAAAGGAGCAAGGGTTTAAGGTGCAACCCATACCACTGGTCCAGTTATTAGTATGGATTCGGGATCATTGTACATGGTTCCCTGAAGGTGGTTCTTATGATCTTACCTTATGGCAAAAGGTGGGCCAGGAGCTACAGACTCGTGAAAGCTTGTCCCAGCCCCTACCCAAAGGGGTACTGATTACAAGGAAAACTGTTTTTACGGTGCTGCCGGCGCTGCATCCCGCTGAACGGGCATTGCAGGAGGCGCCGGCGGCGCGCAGCTTGGGGGCAGGGAGTGATCAGGAGGACCCCCTGTCCTTTGAAGTTTTGCCTCCAACAGAAGAATTGGAGCCGATGTACGCTGCTGTTCCGGATCCCGAGGACCTGTATCGGGACCAGGATCATAGTGACTCTGGGACTGCAGACCCGAAGGAGGGATCTGATCTATAGCCGCCTTTGGCCCCTCTTACAACGACGGCTGCTGCCGCACCCACAGCAAAGGACCTTTTGCAGACCCAGCGCCTGCAGGCAGTATCCCGTTCGTCTATCGTTCACCCTCCCCGCCCTGCTCCCCCTTTGTCTGCTGCGCCGCCGTATGTATATGCTGTGCCTGCTACGGCACAGCCTGCCTATACCGGGGCCCTTTCGGGCTGCCGGCAGGAGGCATTGCGCCGAGGGGATGTACAGCTACTGCAAGCGATGCCGGTGATGTATTTTCCCGGGCGGCCGGCTCAGTATGTCTCTCTCCCTTATGAGTTGATTAAGGAGTTGCGGAAAAGTGTTCGCGATTATGGCTTACAGTCGTCCTATACAATGAATCTAATAGTGGCTGTCTGTGAAACGTATATTATGACACCCCATGACTGGCACACTTTGCGGCGTTTGTTACTTAGCCTGGCACAGTACTCTGTGTGGGACTCGGAGTATCGGGAAGCTGTTACCCTGCAAGTTATGGATAATCTTGCTAACAATATTAATCTTGGGGTGGATGAGTTAGTAGGGCAAGGGCAGTTTGCCACGCCCCAAGCACAGGTTCAATTAAACCGGGTGGCCTTTACGCAGGCTGCCTCCTTAACCATGAAAGGCGGTAGTCGTCTGGAAAGGTGCCTCGGACGCTTGGGAATCGGACGTTTTCCAAGTACAGGGATCAACCCAGATTGTGGAATTGGCCGCCGCTGTGCGCACCTTTGAATTATTGGCATCAGAAGCTCTGAATCTGATAGTAGACTCTGCGTACCTCTCGGGTATAGTCCAACGCCTGGAAGGGGCCTTTATTAAGGAAGTGGAGAATCGCCTCTTATTCCAATTGCTTCTGCGATTATCGCGCCTGTTAACACAAAGGTCTCACCCGTATTTTGTCGTCCATATCAGATCCCATACGGCACTGCCTGGCCCGCTGACCGAGGGCAATGCTGTAGCGGATGCTTTAACAATGCATGTAGTACGGCCAAATCTGTTGACTCTGGCGCGGCTTTCACACGAGTTCTTCCACCAGAATGTGCGGTCTCTGCGCAAACAATTTTCGCTGACTATTCAACAAGCGCGGGATATTGTTCGCGCTCGTCCTGATTGTCAGCAACTGTCCTCAGTACCTATTCCTGTGGGGGTAAATCCCCGCGGCCTTCGATCCAATGACATTTGGCAATCCGATGTCACTCATGTGGCCGAATTTGGTAGAATGCGTTATGTTCATGTTACTGTTGATTCCTTCTCGCATCTTGTTGTGGCCACCACCCATGCAGGTGAAAAGGCTCGTGATGTGGTTCTACATTGGTTGCACTCTTTCGCCGTCATGGGGGTCCCGGGTACTGTTAAAACTGATAATGGTCCCGCCTATGTCTCTCATAGGGTACAAATCTTTCTCCAAGATTAGGGGGTGCGCCATATCACTGGTATCCCTTATTCCCCTACCGGGCAAGCCACTGTGGAACGGATGCACCACACGCTTAAAGCTTTGTTGTTTAAACAAGAGAGGGGGAATCCCACGGGAATGACTCCCCAGGAACGGTTATACAAGGCTACATGCGTTTTAAATTTTTTAACCTTGTCTGACTTGTCCCTTACGCCAGCACAGCGCCACTTTGGATGAGACACTACGTGGCCCGAACGGCCCCGTGTGTACTATAGACCTCTTGGGTCGGAGCAGTGGCAAGTACCTGTACCTCTAATCACCTGGGGCCGTGGGTGTGCCTGTGTTTCTCTGCCCTCCGGCCCCTACTGGCTGCCGGCGCGTTGTGTTAAGCCCTTCAAGACAGAGAGACCACAATCTGCGGAGGACCACCAGGATGGCGAAGGCGCGGGCGACGCCCCATGATACGGAGCTCGATACGGTCAGAATGCTTATGATCTGGAGCCTACCTGCCTGTCACGGGGAATGGTCTTTACTGGGCACATATTCTTGATCCACCCGTCTTCAAACCTATAACCTGGTGGGATCCTACACCACCTATCTGGAATAATGACACTGAATAGATAGGTGGGGTATGGATGCCCCCGGCGATAGACGGGAGGGTCTAAGATTACTAGTTTTTTTGCTCTCAACAATACTGAGTTTGTAACTGACCTTCCACCCTTTTGTCTGACAACTAGTAATGACAGCCACATCGGCTGCATTTCGGTGTCACCTCAGCAACACCTGATAGTGAGGGACAAACGTGGAACAAAGAATTACACTTTAATAAGCATCCCGGGTGCGTCTGGAAACATCGTCTCTCCACAACCTGATGGAAGTGGGCATATATGCCACTGACTTGCCCCGTTGTACGGAGGACCCACTCACAAACAACACATGGATAAACTGGCAGCCATGTCGTGGGCTCGATCCTGATCCTGTTAGCGTCAACGGAACTACGGGAACTATTTTGGACTGGGGCCATCATGGGGTTCTGTGAGACCCGGCGAGCAACCACTCTGATGGGTTCGACATCCATAACCACAGTGCATCCTGGCATGGCGGTGGGTTGGCTGGGCCCTCTTTTACAGCTTTATATGCCCGCCAACAACACCGCCTCCCAATTGCATACGGGAATTTGGCGTTTAGGCTTCGCGTTAATTAATCGTACCTTATGGAATCTAACCTTGTCTAATCATACTGCTAACGCTACACAGTTATGATTTGCACTTCACATCCCTACGTCTTTGCGATGGCACAAGCGGCTACCATAAGACACTGCAACCACACTTACAGTATTAATCTGACCAATGTATGGTATGGGAATTGTTTCTCTTCTTTAGATGCACTACACAACAATCTTACCTTTATATGTCCCTTGCGTTGCTCATTAATGGTATAGTTATAAACAATGGAGGGGGAGATGTGGGGAACAGCAGGGCCAAGTAAACAAGGAACCGAGAGGAGAGCTGTGGCCAAAAGGCTGGTCTCTGTTATCACAGCCTTGTACAGGAAAGAGTTACTTGTTATCGGCCCTACGACCTTGCATAGACGGGTGTTACTTGTTGCTGGTCTTGAAGGTTACAGAATTGCTGTGTTAGTTATAAATACGGGAACATGGAAAAATGCAGAATGTGACTGAAAGATATAAACATCTTGCTCCTTAACCCAATAAACGATTTGGTACTTATCCTAGCCGGAGTCCGTGCCTTCATACACCACAACAACGTCCAGATATCTTTGTGCCCCAAGCCCCCATACTACTCTCCCTCTACACGCAAGAGGGCCTGAAATGGCCGAGAGTCCCCCGCGGGGCATGACGGGAGTGGTGGTTCTGTAGATGGAGGTGAACACTGATTATAACGAGCATCACATTACAACTCCCAGAGGTCTTTGTGCCCCGAGCCGCCATGTCACTTTACCTCTCCTCACGACAGGGCCAGATATGGGGTCAGGCACCACACTGGGCATGACAAAAGGGGTAGTTCGGTAGGCGGGGGTGAACTCTGTGTAGAACCAGGGTCACACTACAACTACCAGAAATCGTTGTGCCCCGAACCTCCAAACCAGGCTCCCACTCCTCACGACAGGGTCTAAAATGGCCATCGCTCTCCCTCGGGGAAGATGGGAATGGTAGTTCAGCAGATGGGGGTGAAAGCTGTCTAGAAGGAGCAGCACATTACAACTCCCAGAGGTTTTTGTTCCTCAAGCCACCACGCCACTCTGCCTCTCCTCCAGACAGGGCCAATGGCCCCGCCGCGGGGCATGAAGGGAGTGTTAGTTCGCGAGGTGGAGGTAAACGCTATCTTGAGGGAGGATCACAATACAACTCTCAGAATTCTCTGTACCCCCGAGCTGCCATGCCACTGTTCTTCTCCTCCGAAAGGCCCTGGCATGGTTGAGGCTCTGCAATTGGTCATGACGGGAGTGGTAGTTCAGTAGATGGAGATGAAGGGTGTCTAGAACGAGCATCACACTACAGATCCCTGATGTTTTGTGCCCCAAACCGACATGCCACTCTCCCGTTACTCACGAAAGGGCCAGACATGGCCACGGGTTCTGCCACGAGCATGACAGGAGTTCTATATAGTTCGGTAGCCGGAGGTGAACACTCTCTAGAACGAGCATCACACTAAAACTCCCAAAAGACTTTGTGTCCCGCGCCACTAATCAATCAATCAACTGTATTTATTGAGAGCTTACTGTGTGCAAAGCACTGTACTAAGCGCTTGGGAAGTACAAGTTGGCAACATATAGAGACGGTCCCTACCCAACAGTGGGCTCACAGTCTAGAAGGGGAAGACAGAGAACAAAACCAAACATGTTAACAAAATAAAATAAATAGAATAGATATGTACAAGTAAAATAAATAAATAAATAGAGCAATTAATATGTACAAACATATGTACATGTATACAGGTGCAGTGGGGAAGGGAAGGAGGTAAGACGGGGGGATGGAGAGGGGAACGAGAGGGAGAGAAAGGAGGGGGCTCAGTCTGGGAAGGCCTCCTGGAAGAGGTGAGCTCTCAATAGGGCCTTGAAGGGAGGAAGAGAGCTAGCTTGGCGGATGGGCAGAGGAAGGGCATTCCAGGCCCGGGGGATGACGTGGGCCGGGGGGTCGATGGCGGGACAGGCGAGAGCGAGGTACGGTGAGGAGATTAGCGGTGGAGGAGCGGAGGGTGAGGGCTGGGCTGTAGAAGGAGAGAAGGGAGGTGAGGTAGGAGGGGGCGAGGTGATGGAGAGCCTTGAAGCCGAGGGTGAGGAGTTTCTGCCTGATGCACAGATTCATTGGTAGCCACTGGAGATTTTTGAGGAGGGTAGTAACGTGCCCAGAGCGTTTCTGGACAAGGACAATCCGGGCAGCGGCGTGAAGTATGAATTGAAGTGGGGAGAGACGCGAGCATGGGAGATCGGAAAGGAAGCTGATACAGTAGTCCAGACGGGTTAGGATGAGCGCTTGAACAAGCAGGGTAGCGGTTTGGATGGAGAGGAAAGGGCGGATCTTGGCAATGTTGCGGAGATGAGACCGGCAGCTTTTGGTGACGGCTTGGATGTGAGGGGTGAACGAGAGAGCGAAGTCGAGGATGACACCAAGGTTGCGGGCCTGTGAGACGAGAAGGATGGTAGTGCCGTCAACAGAGATGGGAAAGTCAGGGAGAGGGCAGGGTTTGGGAGGGAAGACAAGGAGTTCAGTCTTGGACATGTTGAGTTTTAGGAGGCGGGCAGACATCCAGATGGAGATGTCCTGAAGGCAGGAGGTGATGCGAGCCTGGAGAGAGGGGGAGAGAGCAGGGGCAGAGATGTAGATTTGGGTGTCATCAGTGTAGAGATGATAGTTGAAGCCGTGGGAGCGAATGAGGTCACCAAGGGAGTGAGTGTAGATCGAGAACAGAAGGGGACCAAGAACTGAACCTTGAGGAACCCCCACAGTAAGGGGATGGGAGGGGGAGGAGGAGCCTGCAAAAGTGACTGAGAATGAACGACCGGAGAGATAAGAGGAGAACCAGGAGAGGACGGAGTCTGTGAAGCCAAGGTTGGATAGCGTGTTGAGGAGAATGGGGTGGTCCACAGTGTTGCAGGCAGGTGAGAGGTCGAGGAGGATTAGGGTAGACTATGTGCCGTTGGATTTGGCAAGCAGGATGTCATTGGAGACCTATGAGAGGGCGGTTTCCGTGTAATGTAGGGGACAGAAGCCAGATTGGAGGCCACTCTATCTCGCCTAGGGAAAGGCCATGCCAAGATTGACCCTCCGCCACGGGGAATGTGGGGCATGCTAGATTCAGTAGACGGAGATGAATGCTGTATAGACCTAGCATCATACTACAACTCCCAGAACCCTTTGTGCCCTGAGCCGCCGTGCCACTCTTCATCTCCTTCTAACATGGCCTGACATGGCAACGTGTCCCGCCGCCGGGTAATAATGGGAGTTGTAGTTCGGTAGGCGGAGATGAACGCTGTCTAATACCTGCATTGCACTACAACTCCCAGAGGTCTGTGTAGTCCGAGATGCTCTCATGCCACTTTCAGTCTCCTCGCGACAGGGCCAGGCATGTCCACGGGGCACGAAGGGAGTGGCAGTTCGGTAGGCGAGGGTGAACGCCCTCTAGAGCAAGCATCGCACTACAATTTCCAGAAGTCTTTGTGCCCCCAGCCACCATGCCACTCTCCCTCATCACCGGATGCTGTCTAGAACGAGGATTACATTACAACTCCCAGAAATCTTTGTGCCCCAAGCCGCCACGCCACTCTCCCACTCCTCGCGACAGGGCCAGACATGGCCACTGGCCCCTCCACTGGCCATGACGGCAGAGTATGTTCGCTAGGCGCAGGTGAACGCTGTCTAGAAGGAGAATCACACTGAACCTTCCAGAAGACCTTGTGCCCAGCGGCTACACGCCACTCCACTTTTACTCGGGAAAAAAATGAGGGTTCTCTCCTTTGAGAGAATTTTGGGGACTGCCAAAGACAGCTGCCTGGACCAGCTGGGAGCGGGCTAATGCCAATGAAAAGATTTGGAAAAACCCTTCCCGATACAAGGGGCCGGCCTTCAGTACATGGGCCGCTCAGTGTCTTGAAGGTTAGTTATAAGGCAAACTCTTCCGGGAGCGAGTGGGATGAAAGGAGCCCGATCCGATTTGGGCCGAGCGTTGGGTCTCTGTGTTATTTGCGCTACACCTCACAGGGAGTGGTAGCAACACATAAAAAGTACGGTAATTACTATCAATCTCAATTGGAAAAAGTTCTTACCAAGTGCCGCGCGCCTTTTGCTCTTGGGGCACAGTAGGCCTGGCAGTCGGGGAGGCGGAGGTGAAAGCCAGTCAGGAGCGAGCCTCAGACAACGACTTCCAGAATTCTTTGTGCCCCGATCCGCCATGCCACAATCCCTCCCACCGTGACACGGATAGATTGGCTGGGGTCGGGAGGCTGGCCTCTGTCGCCTCTGCTTTCTCGCAGGGCTTTTAGCTCAGCGATTACTCTTGGCCAATCGTGGGTGTGGAGACCGTACGAACAGTGTAGAGGCAGCCTGCGTCCCACATCGGGGCTCCTAGCCTGTGGAAGAGGGTTAACACGTACTTCATCCTCAGGGTTACAGGTGTGGCAGCTGAGACACACAGATTCCAAAGTTTCTTGGCCAAGGTCACACACCACAAAAGTGTCGCAACCGGGACTTGGACTCAGATCTGCAGCATCCCAGCCCTTTCCAACTCATTCATTCATTCATTCCTTCAATCGCATTTATTGAGCACTTACTGTGTGCTGAGCACTGTACTAAGTGCTTGGGAAGTACAAGTTGGCAACATACAGAGACGGTCCCTACCCAACTCGCAGTCTAGAAGGTGGAGACAGACAACAAAACAAAACAAGTGGACAGGTGTCAAGTCATCAGAATAAATAGAAGTAAAGCTAGATGCACATCATTAACAAAATAAATAGAATAGTAAACATGTACAAGTGAAATAAATGGAGTAATAAAGCTGTACAAACATATATACAGGTGCTGTGGGGAGGGGAAGGAGGTAGAGTGGGGGGTGGGGAGGGGGAGAGGAAGGAGGGGACCTCCCGGAAGAGTTGAGCTCTCAGAAGGGCTTTGAAGGGAGGAAGGGAGCTAGCTTGGCGGATGTGCGGAGGAAGGGCATTCCAGGCCAGGGGGAGGACATGGGCCGGGGTTCGACGGCGAGGCAGGCGAGAACGAGGCGCAGTGAGGAGTTTGGTGGCAAAGGAGTGGAGGGTGTGGCTGGGATGTAGAAGGAAAGAAGAGAAGTGAGGTAGAAAGGGGCGAGGTGATGGAGAGCCTAGAAGTTCAGAGTGAGGAGATTTTGCCTGATGCGTAGGTTGACTCGTAGCCACTGGAGATTTTTGAGGAGGTGAGTAACATGCCCAGAGCGTTTCTGCACAAAGATGATCCGGGCAGTAGCGTGAAGTATAGACTGAAGTGGGGAGAGACAGGTGGATGGGAGATCAGAGAGGAGGCTGATGCAGTAATCCAATCGGGATAAAATGAGAGATCGAACCAGCAGGGTAGCAGTTTGCATGGAGAGGAAAGGGAGGATCTTGGCGATGTTGCAGAGGCGAGACCGGCAGGTTTTGGTGACGGATTGGATGTGAGGGGTGAACGAGAGTGCATAGTCGAGGATGACATAAAGGTTGCGGGCTTGTAAGATGGAAAGGATGGTAATGCCGTTTACAGTGATGGGAAAGTCAGGAAGAGAGCGGGGTTTGGGAGGGAAGAAAAGGAGTTCAGTCTTGGCCATATTGAGTTTTAGATGGCGGGAAAATATCCTGGTGGAGATGTCCTGATGGCAGGAGGAAACCCGAGCCTGAAGGGAGGGAAAGAGTGTAGGGGCAGAGATGTAGATTTGGGTGTCATCAGCGTAGAGATGATAGTTGAAGCCATGGGAGTGAATGAGTTCACCAAGGGGGTGAGTGTAGATAGAGAACAGAAGGGGACCAAGAACTGACCCCTGAGGAACCCCTACAGTAAGGGGATGGGAGGGGGAGGAGGAGCCCGCAAAGGAGACTGAGAATGAACGGCCAGAGAAATAACAGGAGAACCAGGAGAGGACGGAGTCTGTGAAGCCAAGGTTGGATAGCGTGTTGAGGAGAAGGGGGTGTTCCACGGTGTGGAAGGCAGCTGAGAGGTCGAGGAGGATTAGGATAGAGTAGGATGTAGGCACGAAGGCTAATCCCGTTCCTCTGGTTATATGATCTGAATGGTGGGTACAGATTTGGATGGAAGGACTGCTCTTTTTCATACACTTCTGGCTCCCTCAGTAAGGTGGAGTTGGAAGCTTTCCTGACCTCTTCATTGACACTTTTCAATAAAGCAATAGTCATCCCCCAGTACCTCCCCCCCCGCCCCCCGCCCAGGAAATAACAGGCTGGGGTAATAAAACCGATGAGGCTAAAAAGTAATGATAACAATAAATTTTTATTAACAATACAATAATCATAAGTGATGATGATGGTGATGGAATTTTCGAATGGCCAAGCACGGCCCAATCCACTCGCACGTAGTCCTTAATCTGGAGGACTCATGTTCATATGGGGATCTTGAGGGGAAAAGATTTCTAAAACTCAGAGTTCTTCAGAGTGTGCAGGAGGATTAAAAGTAGCATCCTGAGTATTTGCAGTTTGTTATCAAGGTAGAGGATTGCACTGCTGACATGGGGCCCAAACAACAGTTAGGGGTTTGGGATGCTATCCCCTCTCTTGGGAGGATATTTTCTCTTGACTATTCCACTGTCGATTTTCCTAGCCGATGCAGAGAGCAGGTCATGCCAAAGATGCTAGCAGATCCAAAGCAGTGCAGAACACTGCGAACTCATAGCTTTCACCCGAATATTGACAGGAGTGTCATACCTCAAATGGACGTCGTCAATGCCCAGGCATTTGTACCCCCGCAGTATATTCATAAACTTCTCATTTGGTCCCCGCCCCCAGAGCATTTACGATATCTCTCTACTATTGTTTTGACTTCTAGTTGGAAGCCAGGCTGGCTCTTGTCAACCCTCGGCATTCTAGACTCCCACCTTTTAGTTCCATGCCCTGCGAACTGTCAACCACTCAAGGGCTACTGTTTTCTGATTGTTGGTGGCATAGCCACCGGATCCTTCCCAGAACTGGGCCCCCTACCCAGGACCGGATTGCAAAACGTCTTCTGGAGTCACGTAGGAGAAGGGAGATGAATGGGAGATGCATGACAGCCAGCAGAAGAGAAGGGGAAATGGATGGCAGGGCCCATGCTCCCTCTAGACCATGGTCCTGCTTAAGAGGGGTGAAAGGAAGAAAGGACTAGTCTCCTTTGTATTTTCAATTCTTCGTCGATTAACGCCCCTGAGAGAATCCAGGTGTTGACCTTATCTGCATTGTGTTAACTCTGGTGCTGCGTTATCTGGGGTTCGGGCCGAAGTGAGAAGGGGAGTTCCCGCTGGGTGGACAGAAGGAGCTAACAACGAAATGGGAGCCTCTGGCGCTGAGGCTTGACGTTACGGAGGCGATCCCCTCTCCAAGGGGCTAAGGATTGCTCGAGGCCATGGAGGGGGCGTGTGGGAATGGAATCATTAGCCTTTCCCAGGCAGGACAGCGAGTCAGGGCTACTCAAGCAGTGGCAAGTGTGGTGGGCGGAGGTCAATCTCAATCTCGGCTGAGGAGGTGGTGCTCTCACACCCGGCCGTTGGTCAGTGGCCCTGCGTTTTGTCCCCCATAGGTACGACAAGGGGAGAAGACGGATCCGAACAGACCGGCGAAGTGGACAGAAGGGAAGCTGTGGATGAGGTATTTCTCTCACAGGCTTTCTAAGGCGATGATTCTGGACTCATAATCGAGGAAAATCCCAGTCCGGTGGATAGGAAGGGCCTTAGTGAGCTAGCTGAATGAGAAGGCAATGCAGAATCACCCGCCCCCCCCCCACCCCCCCCACACACTTACAGACTGGAAGATCATCAGTGACAAGGTGTTCCCTGGTGCAACTGGCACGTTGTTCCTCCTGCACATCGACTCGTAACACACCACCACCTCCAACTCCGGCTTGTCTCCCACCTCCACCTCCCAGTGTTGCAGCCCTGAGGTGAACACCGGGGAACCCAGGACCCTGCCACATTTGTCGAATCAGTCCTCGTGGTCGGACATATCCTGCGGGGCCCGCACGAATGCCACACTTTTCTAATCCTATGACATGACGAGATGGGGACTGGCTGTGTCTTCAGTCCAAGGTCATGTCCACTTCGGAGAGAGAGAAGAGGTCACGGTTCATGACACCACATGCTATCCCTGTCGTCCACAGGTGTTTGGAGAGTTTGGCGGTAGAGAGGGGGACATTGCAATGCGGCACTCACAGTCAATGCTTGGAAAGCTGTAGTTTGGGCATTCGGCCATCTTTGTCTCCACTGCAGTGGTGAGAGCAGAGACGCAGGCTCCATCTAGATGGATTCCTAGCCTGCTGGAATCCAGAAGAGAAGACCTCTTCCCATAGTATCCTCTGCCAGGGCGGTTGGGAGAGGAAAAAGGACATATGGGAACCCAACCCAGATTGCCTTGGGATTTCACATCCTGAACCCTCCCAGAGTTGGATCACTTGTGGCCCTGAAATATCAGACCATCGGTATGGGGGTCCCACAAGCGAACACACGGTTGGCTCCCCACAGGGCGCTACTCTCCGTCTATCCTTTAGCATAATGGCAGCTGTGATAGACGACAACCTGAGAGTTCCATTCAGGAACTTTCGCCGTCGGGGAGACTGGAATCCGGGGTGGAATTTGACAGAGGACTGACTCAGGAAGAGCCCATCATGGGCCTCCACTCACCTGCATATCTGCCGAGCATTTCTCTTATCCCAGGGACCCAGTAAGCCGTCCGCTCCAAGTGCGTGGTGTTCTTTGACCACTGCTGCAATACCGACACACTTCTGGAGAGAGCAAAGAAAGCCGTTCATAAAGAATCTTCGTGCAGCTCAGGACCCAGAACGTCGCGTGGAACAATACTGATGTGTCCTTCCGAAAGAGTCCCGCGTACCCCATGTTGTACCTTGACTCTTCATTCGTCGGATCGCCCACAAGGAGCACAGAACATGTACGTACTTGAGCAATGTTCCTCAAGCGTCCTAAATAGAAAGGAGACACAGGATTACTATTTGACCTCACGATCTGTTTCCAGTCGGGCACCTTCCTGTAAAGTGGGTCTCCTTGGGGGTACTGCATCAATCTCCTCTGTACTGGCTTCGTTCCAACAGCTAAGTGCTGGGACCCTGAGATTATGTACATACATTCGCTTCGGGTAACTCAGTGTTGTTGGCCGCTGGGCAGTTGAAACCTTGCCCATAACCCTCGATGGAGGGATGCAACCGGGGTTCCACCATGCAGGACCTGATTCTCTAGAACCCTCCCGAGAAGGGATGTTGTGGGTCCGGGCACGGTTCTGCTGAAAACCCAGAAGAGTCTCTCTGGGCTCCATTACAATCTCGCCTTATGGCCTTCTCCTAGACTCTCACCTGCAGCAGCTCGATGCTCCCCCTATGACACTTCCCCTCCTGCTTTGTGATCAGTGCCCGAAGAGTGCGGCTCTGCTGGAAAAGATGCACTTTTCTCGGACTCAGTTTCTAAAGATTCTCGCTCTCGTCCTTCTCCATGCTCCGAAGCAGCAGTTCAAACTCCTCATCCAGGAATCGGTACATCTTCTCAAATTGGGACACGAGATTCCGCCTAAATTTCTGCACCTCCTCCTGGCTGGAAAGAGATAGCGGTGGAAAGGAGAGTCAGTAGGCAATTGCACACATTGAACCTCCCCAGCCCCGCTAATGGAAAAGAAGGGACCCCACCGGATGGGGCCAGAACCTCACCTATTCTTGTTCTCCGCAGTCTGCACCTCCTCAGTTACGGTCCACAGGGGATGAAGAAGCTCCTGGAATCTCTCCTGAAAGGCACAACGGCCGTCGAGGACCTTGAACTAGGTGTCCGGCATGCGTGGAATACGTATGTGCTGCCTTGGGCCTCTCTCACCTAATTCCCGGACCTCGGGAGTAGGCTAGGGAGATATTGGCGTTGCACCAGTCAAATAATTCCTAATTCGACGCTCAACACTTGCCTTGGGAAGGCCACGGAATGGACAATATTCCATGGAATCCTGCACAGCCTCTTCTACCAGACTCACGCTGTGTTCCCCGTGCTTCTTGGAACCGTAGCAGGACATACAGACTGCGGTGTCTTCCTCCCGACAGAACAGATTCGGAGCTTGCTGGTGTCTCTCACACAGCCCCTCCTCTTCAGAGGCGCTCCACAGTAGCTGAGGTCCGAGTTCCCTTCCGAGCACTGCCAGTCTCCCCAAACGTTTATTGATCTCCAGGCGCTTCAGTTGGCAGGAGCCATTGTACTGTGGGCAGGAGAAGGAAACCTGTACATCACCCGAGCAGCTGAGAAGACAGAGTCGTCAGGAGCTGTGTCCACAGCTAATGGTCACGGGGTTCAATGAAGTATTCCATGCAGACAGAGCCGGTCGACTCTTCATGGAGGCATTTGGGCAGATCCAAGACAGCCATGTTCCTCCGTAGAGGGGCCGAGGTTGAGTCACAGAAGACTCGCTGTCGATCACCTGTTGATCTGTCCCCTGTCGGAAGATGGCCAGACGGTTCTTTCTGTTGCAGATCTCAGGAACCATTCAGAGACGGTGGATCTCTACAAAGGGAAGTTAGCACCAATGATTTCTCTGGTGTCACACTTCTGCTGTGGGGCTTCAGCTCTGGGGGTGCACTGTCAGCAGCTGAAATACCAAAGGGCGAACTGAACTCCCGTGTTTTTTGGTGTCGGCATCCTGGGTCTACGCTTTCTTTCCCCTCCACCCCGTTTGCAGAAGGTATGAACTCTACCTTGGGTTGTGAGAAGAACTTTCCAGGTATTGGCCTTGATCTGAGTTTTGTGAAATCTGGTTCTCCATTGTCTGGGGTTCGGGCCGAGGGAACATGCATGTGTATATTGGGTCTACCCACGCAGGGTTACATCAATCCTCATCCAGCAGCAGCAGGCGGCATGGACACCCAGGTCAAAGTGGGGTCACAAAGCTGTTCCTCGGTGTCAGTTTGCATAGGGTATATCTGGCCAGACACAGTTAATTGCCATCTGGGGTAGTTGCTCGGCTCCGTCTTGTCCTCCTCTTTAGGGCACCGGTGACTACCACTTCCTTATCCCAACAGGGTCCGCAGCTGCAGTCAAGGTCGGCAACACATGTGATAAACAAGGGATAGTGTTGTATGTTCCATACTCTCTTCGAGCTAATGGCATCTTGGCCAAACAAACTGAAGTCCGGGCCTCGGTTCTGTCACTTTCTACTTCTCCATTTGTGGCCACCCCGTGGATCCCAGTCACCTGGGTTACTGTGACCAGTGGTCTGCCATGCTCAGCACATGATACCCTCTTGCCTGATCTAGATGAGACCTTGCACGGGAGATGGGTGATACCAGATTTATGCAAACATGCTGGGGAGTTGGTCACAATGCCACCTCACCTAAAACTGATTGACAAGGGGTTGTATTTGCAAAACAGGTACACCCATGCATTAGCATCCATACCTTGTGGTGTGTCCAACGAGCAACAAGGTAGAGTAAGACGGTCACCTGCAGCAGCAATAGGATGACAGTGGGATGCAGGGCTTCACTTTAATTTTCTCCTTTGCTACCAGTTGTCCTTGGCTCTCCTTTTTAGCTGAGAACCAACAGGAGGGCCAAGGAAAGAACGGTCGGGGAGATTACCGTGCTGCTGAGGAAAGCTTTGGGACCCTCACCAATAAGACAACAAGAGGGATTCTACCGGATCAACATATGGCTTCTATTATTCACTAGGTGTTCTGTTCTTCTCTGTTTACAATTATCCATTAAGATTATGCCAACAATGTTATAAACAAGCTGTCAAGCAAAGGCAAAATGTTCTTCTGGTCTTGGAGTTCCCATCTTCACCCAGATGATACTGGTGCCCACAATCTCTGGATCAGGTGGTCTGGTGGGACCATGTCCCTGTCCCTTTGATATCATGCCTCACACTGAAGACAGGCTCTCTAATAAGCTGTTGAGCAACGATCCCTTTGCTGGACCTTTGTGGCAACCAATGTGCCCTACGGGAGTAAAATCCCGGAAGATAGTATACTAACCATAGAATCGTTAGGCAGATAAGTAGCCACCACCATCATATAGTTAAATACAATTGATAAAGTTTGAAATAACAGTTCTTTCCCCATAGTACTTAAGATTCATCCTTAAAAGTGTTCAATGTTAACAATAATCTCCGATGACGTTGTCACTTTGTCACTTTCCAAGTCCTTGGGATGGAATGCCTGAATCATCCTAGTCCCTTAAAGGAAACACAGTTGTGAAGACAAAGATCAACACACATCCAAACCTTGTTCTTCCCATATGATCGTGTATCACACAGAGTGACAAACATTCATAATGATAATACTTATAATGATCACGATATTTGTTATGCACTTACTATGATCCAGGCACTGTTCTAACCGCGGGTATGGATACGGGCAAATCTGGTTGGACCCAGTCACCGTCCCAAACGGGGTTCACAGTCTCAATCTCCATCTTATCTATGAGGTAACTGAGACCCACGGAAGTGAAGTGACTTGCCCAGGGTCAAACAGCAGACAAGTGACCGAACCATTTGCCAGGTTATAGTAGAAACAGATTACAGAGCCTGTATTGCCTTAACCCTCAACATAATGGAAATTTGATATTAAACACTATTTGAGGCCAAAGAGCAATGCCACAAGCAAAGATGAACAAATAAATCCCATTTTCAATACACTGAATTGCTAACATTCAGTAATTAAATCCTTCCTTTGTGTGTCGCTGTCTCCTTATCAGAAGTCTTAAGATTCATGGCAGATAAAAAGTTTCTCCACTTAATTCTGCTTTAGTTCATCCTTAGGAGCCATTTGGAAAGCTGGTGCTTGAGGTGGATCTGAAGTCCCTTTGGTAAATAAGGAGGTGTCCCATGCTAGGTCCATTCCCCAAGGAATTTGTGCAACCCAGTAGGCCAACCATATCTTTAACAAATTCCTCAGGATTTCCTCTAGTTCCCATTCACCAAAAATCCAGATTTAATTTTTACAAATATTCCCCTTCAATCAGAATATTACCTTTTCTTTCAGAACGACATTTCTTGGCAGCACATTTTCATGCTCTCGTTCATCCAAAATTATGTAAGGAACATTACATATGTAGAACATATAAATGTATACATATATTGTATATTTTATATTATATTGTCTTTACATTCTCTCTTTTCCTCTTCACTATACATTGTTAATTCCATAGGGATGGCATCGCGGTAAAATGTTTTGCTCCAACTATCACGTTTCTACCAGCCGGATAGAAAGATGAAAGTTTATCTTCAACCTGCCTATACACCTCTTTACCAAATTAACAAGCACAGCAGGATGCCAGTGGAATCATAGTTACAGTAACCAAATCACCACTTCTACAGGCATCCCTGGCCTTGAAAGAGCAATGGAAAAATTCTCCTTTCCCCATTCCTCCTTTCATTTCACTAGTTGAGAACTAACTTTCCCAACCACGAGATCCCCACTTCACAACAAAGCCAGTCAATCAATTCGTTTGAGAGTTACCCATTGGGGTTGAGGGAGACGCCTTCCCTTCAATTTTCCCTTTGATCTTCTAAACCGATAGCTCCAGCCCCTTAGGGTTTCCTTATCTGCTGCCATGCCTCAATTGTGGATTCTCTGAAGTTAACTAAGAGAAGGGGAAAAGCTTAAAAAAGCTAAACAAGCAAGAAGACTCTCAACCTTTGGAGCTACCCAAATTCGGTCACAACACTGGCCGCTCCATTCAACAGAACTCATTTTACACATAATTTCACACAGACTAGCCAATGCAGCCAATCCCTCCTATCAGCTGAGCTGCTTATTTCCATTCCCCCAAAACAAGGTCTAAATCCTTATTTAACATTATCATTCCTTCCTGAGACATTCAGATTCCTGTTCCTCTATACTCACTCCCTCATTATCTCTTTAGAGACAAATCTTTGGGGCTTTTCTTCAAGCCTCTCACTCTCGTCCATATTTACAACCTTTCCTCATTCCGGCTCCACCCACATCTATATACATAATGTGTCTTTTGGCATCACCTCAAAGTCCAACACCGTGGCATTCCCAAAACGTCCTACATGACAATTCTGGCACCTAAACACGAGGGGGACCTTAGTCCCAACTTGTTCATGCAGTCTTTCCAGTACTTAGAACTGAGATGTTTTCAGGTGATCATCAGGGACTTCCCTTCTTCAGCAGAGACTAAGTGGTCCCTAATACTAAGTGGAGCCTAAGTGGCTCCTTGGAATCTTTATAATATTGGTCTTGTAGCTATCTGAGTTGTTGTCCGGTAAATCGAGCTATTGTTCTGCCCTGAACATTCTCTTGTCGCCTAGCCAGTGAGGAAACTCCTGCCTCGCCCTCAGATTCCTACTCCTTAATCACGCGGTAAAGTGAGGCCTTGGGAAGGGGACGCTCAATGGGGTTTCTCTGGCTAAGAAAGGGGAAGCCCCCCGGATGTTCAGGGACAGGGAGTCCTCTGAGGGGTCACAGGGTCCAGTGGCGAAATCTGGTCCAACTCCATACACTGCTCCAGCTACAGCCAGCGGGGCGGCCGGCTTCTGTCTGTTTTCTTCTAATTATTACTTCACTAAGGTCTCTAGAGTCTCTTGCAATTTGGTCATGCACCCCTGTAAAACCTGAGAGTTCGCTCGCTAGGCAGCTGCGTCTCGTTCAGCGGCTCCCATTCTTTCCTCTGCCCTGTCGAGGCTGGCTTTGCAAACTTTCAAATTTTCTCCTACCCATGGTTAAGGCTAACAAAAAGGAGGCTGATGGTGACCTCAGTTCCTTTCCAGGCTTAACCTTCAATCGTATTTATTGAGCGCATAATTAAGCGTCTGTCTAAGCCTTCTCTGTTTAGGGTTTCCTGGTTTCCCTAGGCTCCATTTAATCACTCACTGTCCCATCTTACAATGGTCCAACCATTCCCTTTCCTAAAAACCTTGCATGCCTAAGGGCGTCTATTTCTCCCCTTGTCCCTGGGGTCCGGCTCACAAGATCCTTGCATGTTTCACTCAGTGCTAATTTCTCTCCCCTTGTCCGGGAGGTCTATTCATTCATTCATTCACTCAATCATATTTATTGATAATAATAATAATAATAATAATAATAATAATAATAATAATAATAATGACAACAGTAATGGTATTTGTTAAGCGCTTACTATGTGCCAAGCACTGACCACGTAATGTACGCAGATCTCTGTACTAAGCAATTGGGAAAGTACAATACAGCAATAAATAGTGACAATCCCTGTCCAAAATGAGCTCAAATTCTGGGGCGTTGGGAGACAGAAATCATTCCAAATAAATAAAATTACAGTTATATACATAAGTACTTTAGGGATGGGCCGGGTGTAAGAGCAAAGGGAGAAAGTCAAGGCAAAGCAGAAGGGAGTGAGAAATGACGGAAAACGGGGCTTAGTCTGGGCTGGAATCCCGTGCCTTCAATAAGGCTTTGGAGTGGGTGAGAGTAATCGTCTGTCGGATTTGAAGGAGGAGGGCAGAAGCAGGAAGTGAGCCAGGTGTTGGCAGTGAGATAGGTGAGAACGAGGCAGTGTGAGAAGGTTAGCACCAGAGGAGCGAAATGTGTAGGCTGGGTTGTAGAAGGAGAGAAGTGAAGTGAGGTTGAAGGGGGCAAGTTGTTGGAATACTGTGAAATCTATGGTGAGGACGTTTTGTGGGATATGGAGGTGGATAGGTAACCACTGGAGATTTTTGAGGAAGGGGGATGACTTGTTCTGAACGTTTTTGTAGAAAAATGAGCAGGGCAGCGGCGTGAAATATGGACTGGAGTGGGGAGAGACAGGAGTTTGGGAGGTCAGCAAGGAGGCAGATGCAGTATTCTACGTAGGATAGGATGAATGATTGGGTTAACGTGGTGTCAGTTTGGATGGAGAGGAAAGGGCATATTTTATCAATGTTGTGAAGGTGGGACCGACAGGATTTGGTGACAGATTGATTGTGCGGCTTGAATGAGAGAGAGGAGTCAAGGATAACACCAAGATTACAACCTTGTCAGACAGGACGTACCGTGCATTCCAATCAGGGTGCCAAGACCCAAGACTTCTGACACCAAGGATGTCGAGTCCCGAATGGCCAACTGGTTCTCCGAGATTCTATTAGAGGGTTCTTTTCTTGGAGACGCCGAAGGAATGATCACCACAATGTAGAAACCAGATACAACAGTGAAAGATTCGGCTATAGCAAGAACACACCTATGCCCCACCAACCCAGGCATAGAATTTTCCTACCGTTCGATGATCAGACCCATCCGGAGGTCAGATCCTTAACAAGGCGGATTGGCACGGGTGTTTCTGGCCTAAGAGGTCCCTCTGGCCTGGGCAATCCCCGCCTTCTTTTTGGAAGACGGTGAGCAGCAACATGAGTGTAATTTCCCCCTCCTCTTACGCTATGCTTGTTGACCGTAACTTCGAGCTTCTTCCGGGTATGCCCAAATCTATCACTACCAGATGCTTTGTTCGGTTTCTGGCATTTGTGATGACAGTGCGGTTTTGTTTCTTCTTCGGTTTTCCTTCTTTTTTCTTGCTTCTGCAGAGCATTAAACTGGGGGCCTCTCCACAGGATGTGCCAAGCAGAGGGCTGAGGGTCATGTTTGTTAGGCAAGTTAGTTTAGGAAGCAGATTAGGGTTCGAGTCCATGTAAGAAAGAGTTAGTGGTCTTAAAAAAAAGAGGCCGAGTTAATGCCAGGGTCTTTAACTTAGCTTATTGTCCTTCAACACTAGACCTCGACCTCAGCAAGCGCGTGGCCCTGGCGCAAGTCCAGTGTCCGGACTATGTGCAGTCCCGTGGGGGCTACAAGCTTGACATTCCTTCTACAGAGGCAAGCAACAGAGTGTTGGGTGAATCAAGAGCCCTAAGAAATGCGAGGAAGAAAACAATATGTACTATCTTTTGGTCATTGCTTAGACCCTATCTGGCTGGCTGGCTGGCTGGCTGTGATTACAGGACGCAATATGCCAAAGGGCAGTAAGTTTAACACATTGTTTAGTCAAGGTGAAAACTGCACTATTCAGCCAGCAGGGAAAGTGGCGAGTCTGAGAGGAAAGAAAAGGCCCAAAGTGGGATTGTGCCCAAAGTGCCGATAGGGTATCTAACTCGGTGCTTGGTACAGCAGTTGGCATAGAGTAAGTTAAGGGAAGCGATGTGGCCTACCCGATATAGGGTAGGGTTGGGAGTCAGAAGAACCTGGTTTCTCAACCCGGCTCTGCCACTTGTCTGTTGGGTGACCTACGGCAGGTCACGTTGCGTTAGATGGGAGAGGAAGAGTGAGCCTGGCCCCCTCCCGATCCCCTCAATGTCTCCTGTAGCTGCCCCCTCTGTGCCCCGCCCATCTAGGCCCCAGTCCCTTAAGGTCTTATGCCCTGCCTTCTCTGTGCCCCGCCCCCATTGGCTTCGCCCTGCCCCTCTTGATGGACATCAGTCAGCAGGGCGGGGGACAGAGCCCTCAATTGGACATTTGAAGGTGGCACCAGTTAAAAGCGTGGCTGGTCTTAAAGAGGTTGTGGCCCTTTACCACGAAAAGACGTGCTGGTGAGCTCACCGCCTCGGCCTCAGTCAGCCCGCAGGAGGGTGCGGGGCCAGCTCACACAAACCCGCCAATCAGCGGGTGAGAGAGGAGCTGCCTGGCCCAGGCTGGAGGGGGCGGAGCGAGCTAACAAAGGGCAGGCAATCAGCGAGCGAGAGAGGTGCGTCCGGTCCCAAGGTGGGAGGGGACAGAGTGAGCTCCCTAAGAGCAGACAATCAGTGAGGGAGCGAGGAGCTACCCGGCCCATGGGGAAGGGTCAGCACGCGACGGACAACCGATCAGAGTGGCTCCCCGATGCACCTCCCGTCCCCGCCACCCCTGCCCAACCCCGAGAAGAAGGAATCGAGGCCAGGGCTCGAGGGAAGCAGCGCCATGTCTGAAGGCGCCGCCTGATAAACCTCCTTGCCATGGAGAGAGGACTGCTGCCTCACGGCGGAAACCTCTCTAACTGGGTGGGGGGGGGTGGGGATGGACGGCAGGGACTCCCAGCTCCTGACCCTTGCTTCCCCATTGACAGCCTGCCCAGCGTTTCCGCCCTCTCCCCAGTGAACTGCCGCCGGCCCCATTGTAACGTCAACGAGGGTCACGTGACGATCCATCCCGCCCCACCCCCCCATGCCCCACCCCTGAGCGCTCCGCCCAGGACCCCCGGGGGCTCCTCGGGCGCCTTGCCCTTTGGAAGGAGGCCGGGAACCCACGGGCAGCAGAGCTGGCAAACCCTTCCCCACGGGGCAACAGTGTCCCCTCCTCTCCTTCCCCACCGAGGGTGATCAAAATAATAATAATAACGATAATGATGGTATGTCCTATGCACTGAGTATGTGCAAGACATTGTACAAAGCCCTGGGGTAGGTGACGATGGGCTTGGTTAAGCATTTACTCTGTGTCAAGTACTGTTCTAAGCACTGGGATAGATACAAAGGAATTGGGTTGGGCACAATCTCTGTCCCAATGGGATTCACAGCCTTAATCCCAGCTTTACAGAATAGGTAATAGCAGAGGCACAGAAAAGGGCGGTGACTTGCCCAAGTTCACACAGTGCACAGAAGGGTGGAGCCAGGACCATAATCAAGGGCTTTTGGACTCCCTGGGCTGTGCTCTTTCCACTAGGGCATCCTGCATCCCCAGAGACAGGGATCCGGACCCCCGTGGGGGTGAATAGGGGTGTTGAGAGTGGGGTTGGAGGTTGGCAGCGGGAAAGAGGAAGGGCAGGATGAGGCGGCCTGCTTGGGGGCTGGGGGGAGGAGGGGGTGGGTCTGAGCGGTCTTTGGGTCGGCCAAGGGCAGGAGGTGAGAACAGAGACCCCGCCCGGATCAGGCCGGGAGAGAGTGGAGGCGCAGGAGTTCCCAGACCCCAGTGCTTTGTCCTTCCTTTCGCCACAACTTCGAACATCTGACCAACATCACCATACTCTGGGAACTCCAAATTATAGTCCGAATAGAGGAAAAGGAGGGGGAAGAACTCGAGGAGGAGGAGGACTATGGCCTCGAGGAGAAGGCGGAGGAGGAGGAGGAGAAACACGAGAGACCCAGCAGGTTCTGTCCCCAAAGCCCTCCGCAGGTAGTGAGATTCTGCGGGCTGGGTGCCCTGGTCCCAAGACTCAGAAAAGTTTGGCTTGAGGTGGAAGAAGATGGCAAAGAAAAGCAGAAGAGAAGGGTGCTGGGCTGGGTGGCCCGTGCCCAGAGGTGGGTGAAGAATGCCTTCCAGGAAAGACCCGGGTGCACCCCCAGGGCGGGGAGTGAACACGATGCCGGCCTCTCCCAATGGCCCGGTGATGACCAGCCGGACCTTCACGCCCCCGCCCTCCCCTACTCCCGACTGTCACAGGAAGGCTGGCCCTGCCCTCGCCCAGGGGATCTGGCCTCTCCTAGCCCTAGCTGGAACGCTCCCCACATGTCACGTCTGCCTTGCTGCTGTCCTTCAACATCAGGTGGCCACGTCTAGATAGATACACTCCTTTTATATCAGCTGGCCACATCCTGCTCTCTCTAGTTCTTTAATGACAGCTGGCCACGCCTGCATCCGCCCCCGTCCCTTAATGTCAGTGGGCCATGACCACATTACCCCTGTCCTCGAACATCCTCTGGCCACATCCACATAGTTCTCATCCTAAAACGCAAAGCCAGCAATGTCTGCAAGGCCCCCGGCCATTGACACCAGCTGGAAATGTCCGCATCACCCCCGGTTTTGAAAATCAGATCACCTTTAATGTCTGCCAGCCATGTCTACAGCGTGGCCATTCTAATATGGCCTACCAGCCACGCCCACATGGACCCTCCCTTTGATGTCTGTGGGCCATGACTGCAGCACCCCATTACTTTGATCGTCAACGAATGGACCGCTACGGTCCTGTAACGTCAGTTGGCCACGTCCAGGTTGCCACTGTCCATCAAGCTCTGCCGGCCACTTCCACATCGTTCCCGATATTTACCATCGGCATACTACGTCCCCATCGCCACCGTCCTACAACATCCACCAGCCACATCTGCATCGCCCCACTCCTTTAAAGTCTGATGGCCAAGTCTGCATCTTTCCAGTCCTTCAACATTTGCCAGTCACCTCTTCATCGCTCCTGTTCTCACTGATGTGAGTAACCCTGATGGCACACAAACAATGACTCCAGGATGACCCAACCCCGGGGTCATATTACCAGCCTCCCCGCCCCCACCCCAACCCTGAGACTGCTGTTCTCATAAACCTGGCTTCAATTGCACCCTGTTGGGTATCCCTCGTAAATCCCCCACCCCGTCCTCAGGGAGCCTGACCAGCTGCGTGTCTCACAACCCTGAACCTCTAAATGCTCTACAGCTGAGAACCATAAACGCTCCCTGCAGCCGTGAACCCTAAATGCTCCTGGAGTAAGGCCCTACTGAGAGCTCACCTCCTCCAGGAGGCCTTACCAGACCGAGCGCCCTCCTCCCTCTCCCCCTCCTCCCCCTCTCCATCCCCACTGCCTTACCTCCTTCCCCCCACAGCACCTGTATATATGTATATATGTTTGTACATATTTATGACTCTATTTATTTTATTTGTACATATTTATTCTATTTATTTTATTTTGTTAATATGTTTTGTTTTGTTCTCTGTCTCCCCCTTCTAAACTGTTAGCCCACTGTTGGGTAGGGACCGTCTCTATTTGTTGCTAACCTGTACTTCCCAAGCTCTTAGTACAGTGCTCTGCACACAGTAAGCGCTGAATAAATGCTATTGAATGAATGAATGAATGAGCCACGAACCCTAAATGCTCCCTACAGCCACGATCCCTGAATGTTCCCTGCAGCCATGAGGCCCTGTGCCCCCAAATGCTGCTGTGTGGGGCAGCGTGCTGCCCGCACACCCGACCTAGAGAGAATCGGTTCAAGTCCCGGGCTCCTGGCCAGCTCTCCAAACCCTGGACACCACCTCTCCTCACAGAACCCAGGCACTCCTAGCCCACTAGGCTGCCTTCCCCAGGGGAGCCTGGATCCACCAGCTACTGACTCCCAGGCCCAGGCTCTATTTCCACTAGGCCCTGCTCTAAACCTCTCATTGGTGAGAAAGATAAAAGCCCAGCTCTGGAAATGAAGAATTTCTTATAGAGCCCTGGTTCCCTGAAAACACCCATCAAGAGCGAACGAATGAGTCAAGGCTGTGAAAAAACAACCAACATTGTAACGTACACATTCTAAGAAGACAAAGGTTTTAAATTTCAGAAAAAAATAGTGCGAACGAAAATACCTTTCTATTCATAATAATGATGATGATTACTGTAGTAGTGGTCAGGCACATATTACATGCCCAGGGCCCACAAGAGACTCACATTCCAAGTAGGAGGGAGAACAGGGATTGAATCCCCGTTTTTCCGATGAGGGAACTGAGGCCCAGAGAAGTAAGGTTTCATGCCCAAGATGATACAGCAGAGAAGTGGCCGAGTCAGGATTAGAGGAGTCACAGTTCACCATGTTGACTCAGAAATACAGTAAAGTGGGCACTGTGGATGATTTCTTCTTGCCACTGATGATTCCCCTTTCGTCCCAGTAGGGACGAAGGTTCTCTCACTCTCAGAGGGATTTATGGACGAACCCAAGATCAAGTGGGATGTGTAGACCCTCAAACCAGTGGATGCCTTTCAGAAAGAAATATGAGTGAGACTCAACTCGATCAATCAATCAATACATCAGTCCTATTTATAAATAATAGTAATGATTATAGTGGTATTTGTTAAGCACTTACTGTGTGCCAGGCACTGGGCTGGAAATCAGCAAATCACGTTAGGCACAGGCCCTGTCCCACATGGGGCTCACAGTCTCAATCCTCTCAATCCCCATTTTATGGAGGAGATATCTGAGGCACAGAGAAGTGAAGTGACTTACCTAAGATCACACAGCAGACAAGTGGTGGAGCAGGGATTAGAACCCACAACCTTCTGACTCCCAGACCTGTGCTCTATCCACTGAACCATGCTTCTTCTCACTTACTGAGCTCTTTGAAGGATGGCAGGACATCCAAGGAGAGAAGTCTTGAAGACAGGAGGAAATTCGAGACTGCAGAGAGGGAAAGTGATCAGGGCTGGAAAGTGAGCTTTGGGAATCGTCCATAGAGAGCTGGGATTTGAACCCATAGGAGTAAATGAGTTCTCCAAGGGAGAGGGTATAGATGGGGAATGGAAGAGGATTCAGAACTGAGCCTCGAGAGACACCCACTGTTATGGGTAGGAGACAGAGGAGGAGCCTGAGAATGAGACTGAGAAAGGGGAGCCAGAGAAATAGGAGGAGAACCAGGAGATTCAGGGAAGTAAAGGTTGGAAAATGTTTCCAGGAGAAGAGAGCAGTCGACAGTGTCGACGACAGCTGACAGGTCAAGGAGGATTAGGTTGGGGTAGAGGTTGTTGGATGTGGTAAGAACGAAACGATTTGTGACCTTAGAGAGGATGGTGTCAGTAGAATGAATATGGCTGCAGCCAGATTGGAGGTGGTCAGCGAGAGAATTGGAGGGGACAAAGTGGAGACAGCGGGTGTAGCCAACTCGCTGAAGGAGTGTGGAGAGAACTGGTGGGAGTGAGATGGTGTGATTACTGGAGGGAGCCTTGGGGTCAAGGGAGAGTTTTTTTAGGATAAGGGACACATGTCTGGTGAGGAAGAACGAATCCGTCTTGTAACACAGAAGCCATTTCCTAAAACACTGTGGTTGTTTGGTTTATTTTACCCGATAAGCAATAATACCAAAGAAGGCATGAGAGAAGAAATTAATTTGTCTGAGAATTTTAATGAGGAAGAATTTGAGGAGAAACAGAATTGTTTTCCAAAGGAATCTGAGGAGGAGGTGAATTGCCCTGCTGTCAGGCGGTAGAAAGAATGCTAGATGAGCCCGCAGGGGAGGCGGGGCGGGACGGGTTAACGGCTTCCCCTGGTTTTACCCGGTAATAGGCTTAAGAACAGCAGGCAATCAGAGCAGCGAATCAGGACCCCCGACTGCAGCCCCCCCCACACCCTCCGCGCCAAACAACCAACAAAGTGGGAAAAGAACTGGTCCCTTAGGCCGCGGCTAAAGTGCCTAAGACTTGAGCCACGACGATGTGCTGCGGGCAGCCGGATTCCTCGAACTCCTACGTGGATCCATCTGCAGGAACCTGGGGAAAACAGTCAGATGGGTATCTACATTTGTCATAATTTGTGTATGTGAGTGTGTGTGTGTGTGTGTGTGTGTGTGTAGACTTTCACCCCTTTTTAATTTGACTAACAATGGAATAGCGCTGTGTACACCCTTTCACCCCTTCTTTTCAATTTGACTAACTATGGAATAGCGCTTTCCTCTGTATGCGTTGGTGGTTTGGTTTCACTTTGAACTTGTCAACGGGTGGCTGACACAGTAGAAGTTCCCGGTTAATGCGGGCTGCCCGGCAGGGGAGGCGAATCTAGGGATCTTGCCCCAGTGGATCAGAAATCTGGGTGAGTGGCATCCAAGGATCTCATCCAAGGGGAACAGGAATCAGGAGAGATAGATCTTTCGCAGCCTAGGGGAGGCCAGGGAGGACTAATATCTCAGTCAAGTCTCGTGACAATGACACGTGTCGTCCTCCAACAATAGACTCTACGATCCCTGAGGGCAGGATCTTATCTACTGCCTCTATTTTCCTCTCCCAAGTACTCAGTGCAGTGCTCTGCACGCAATAGACCATAACCTCCTTATGGCCATGGATCACATCTCCCAATTAATTCTGTTAAGCTGCACCTTCCCAAGCGCTTTACGGTTCTTGGCACACAGTAACATGTAATAAGTGGAAATGATTGATTGATTGGTTCGTAGTAGTAATAGGGTTGATGTTCTTCCGTAATTCTGAAAACTGACAGAGGTTTCTCTTTAGCGCAAACTGAGTAACATTAAATAATAATAATAATAATAATGATAACAATAGCAATAATAATAATGATAATGTTGGCATTTTTAAGCGCTTACTATGTGCCAAGCACTGTTCTAAGCGATGGGGGGATACAAGGTAATCAAGGTTGTCCCACGTGGTTCTCACCGTCTTAATCCCCATTTTACAGACGAGGGAACTGGGGCACAGAGAAGTTAAGTGACTTGCCCAAAGTCGTGCAGCTGACAAGTTGTGGAGCTTGGATTAGAACCCATGACCTCTGAGTCCCAAGCCCGTGCTCTTTCCACTGAGCCCGGAGGTGTACATATCTGTTCTGTGCCTTTCCAAAATGAAATGAAAAAGCAGCATAGGCTGGATAAACCACAAAACTGATACAATTAGAACAGGGCTTGGCGCATGGTAAGTGCTTAACAAACGCTTCTGGTTATAATTGTACATTATCATTGTACTTCCCAACCGCTTAGTACACTGCTCTGCACACAGTAAGCGCTCAATAAATACGATTGATTGATTGATTGATCATTATTATAAAAGTGTTTCTTCCAACCTATGCATGACACGTTTCTGTTTTCTTCTGGGTTGTCGTATGAGTTATTGCAAATACAAGCTTTGAAACCTTTCCGATCCCTCGGACATTACCTTTTGTTCTGAAAATAGGACCTAGGTAGACTTGGATTTGCTTGTTATTTGTTAACTTCTTCCTTTGAGCCAGGCATACGGATGGTTTTTTTCTAATATGTATATATCATAACAATAATTGTGGCATTTTCTAAGCATTTACAACGTGCCAAGCACTGTAGTAATCGCTGGGTAGGTACAAGCGAGTGAGGTTGGACACAGACCCTGTCGCAGATGGTGCTCACAGTCTTAATCCCCACTTTTACAGTTGAGGTAACTGAGGCACAGTGTTAAGTGTCTTCTTCTGAGGGCATAAGTCCCCTCGGGTAGCCACGTGGGACAGGGACTGTGTCCAGCCTGATTACCCTGTATCTACCCCAGCGCTTAGTAGAGGGTTGTCACATAATCAGTAAATTACAAATACCATTGTCATTATTATCATTATTATTAACATTATTACCATTACTATTATGAATATTATTAGTATTGTCAGGAACACCGACGGAGATGTTTGCCCTGCCTGTACTCCCCAGGCTACTAAAGAATTCACCTCACCCAAAAATTGCTGCTGCCCTTGGACGAGATCCGTGGATTCACGTCCCTCAGATTCCTGATCACCTGGGGTGAGATCTGTGGATTTACCTCCCCCACCCCGGGCAGTCCTTATTAACTGGGAGCACCCACTGCGTCGGTCACTCGCTGACAAGTTCAAAGTGAACTTGTAAACCAGCACTGTATACAGTGGAAAGGTTTTATTCCATGCTTAATCCATTCAAGAGGAGTAAATACATGCATATACCTTCACGTGTACAAACACAAACACACACATATGTGTGTATGTTCATATACATATACAGGTACCCATCTGACTGTTTCTACGTCACAAGATGGATTCACTCTTGCTCACCTTAATTATCACTATTATTACCGTCCTTCTTATTAGCACTATTATAATCATTACTATCATTATTATTATTATTATTGCGATTATCACCCTCTGCGGGGAACAGGAGGGAGAAAGCCTGTGGCCCCCAGGAGAACGGTCTTCCGCTCCTGATGCCCTCCAGGTCCCCGGCCCATGTCCGATGGGCAAGGCGCCCGAGAAGACACCGGGGGTCCTAAAAGGACTGCACCGTTGCGCGGGGGGCATGGGATTTGCCCCCGTCACGTGACCCTGGGTGACGTCCCCGACGGGACAGCGCTGGACAAGGAGGGGGAAGGGGAGGCTGGGCAGGCTGGCCGGGAAGAGTGGCAGTTGCATAGGGCCCCCGTCTTCCCTTCCCTCCCCAACCCAGTCAGAGAGACCCCCCACTGTGGGGCAGCCCCACGCCTTTCAACCCAGCCACCTCACCCAGGCAGGGAGGCCTATCAGGTGGCGCCCTCAAAGAGAAATGGCGTTGCTGCTCTCGGCCCCTCAGCCCCGGCCTGCCCCGCCCAAGACGAGCTCGACTGGTTCTGCTCCAGGGAGGGCGGGGCCGGGGGGACACGGGGGAGGGGCGTCGGGGAGCCACCACAATTGGCTGCTTTTCGCATCCCCCTTTCTCCTACCCCGCTCCCTCGCTGACTGGCTGCTCTTTGTGTGCTCACTCTGTCCCCGCCCACCTTGGGCCCGGCCGCTCCTCTCTCGCTCGCCGATGACCCGCCATTGCTAGCTCGCTCCGCCCCTTCCCGCCTGGGCCAGGCAGTTTCTCTCTCGCCCGCTGATTGACGGGTGTGTGTGAGCTGGCCCCGCCCCCTCCCGAGGACTGACGGTGGGGGAGGTGGCAGCCCACCCCCACATCCTGCCCTGGAAAGAACCGGCGGCCCCTTGAAGAAGCGGCGCAGCTGGGACTGACGCCATCTTCAACGGTCAAATAGAGGCCTCCTACCCGCTCAGCTCAGTGAATGCCGTTAGGAGGAGAGGGGGCTACCTGACCCTCTCCCATCCGACTCTCCCCAGTCGGAACCTCCCCCTTCTGATTCTC
Source organism: Tachyglossus aculeatus (assembly GCF_015852505.1). NCBI lineage: Eukaryota > Metazoa > Chordata > Mammalia > Monotremata > Tachyglossidae > Tachyglossus > Tachyglossus aculeatus. The sequence goes on along the minus strand of NC_052098.1, from coordinate 47,579,413 downwards.
CCCTAGTCTGACTCTTCCCTGTCTGACTGTCCCCCTCTCACCGACCCGTATCTGGGCCTCCCCGACCTGACTCACCCCCTGTCTGCCTCTCCCCTCGTCATCCTCTCGTCTGGGCCTGACTCTCCCCTCAGGCTGACTTCCTCCAGTATCCTTGTCATATGAGTGTGCCGAAGGGGACGGAAAACTCTCGGTACAATCTTCTCTCAGTAAACACTCAAGAAAGAGCGGGCTGGATCGGTTAAAGGCCAGGATCGGCAAACCGGGCCGCCTCCCTCACGTGGATTCTCCCTTCCTTCCTCCTTTTTTTTTCATATGTTATTTATTAAGCTCTTACTTTATGCCCGCCCCGGTACTATGCCCTGGAGCAGATTCAAATCAATTAGGTTAGACACAGTCCATATCCCACACGGAGCTCAGAGAGTTGATCCCCATTTTACAGAAGAGGTAACGGAAGCCCTGAGAAGCAAAGTGACATGTACAAGGTCACTCAGCAGACAAGATGCCCAAGTGCCAACCACCGTACAGAGCACGGAGTTAGATCACTGTAAACACAAAGGACACAATCCCTGTCCAACCGGGAACATTTTCTTCCCCCTCCAATTCACCACCTTCTCAACCAGGTCGTGCAGAATCCCTTCTGCCTCCGGACTTGCCAGGCCCGCTACGCCATGGTGGCTCTGGAAAGAAAGAGACCGGTGGGAAAAGTTGCCGTCAGAAGGGACGGGCAGTAGCACCCCGCTCTCCGCCACTTTTCTCTCTCTCCATGAAGTATCGGTCCCCGCCGGGCCCGACACTGTGTCCTGCTTTATCGTTTCGTCGCTCGCGATGGGTCTGCCCCAGGCCCCGACCCCACCCCCCCGGTGACACTGTTAGATCAGAAGACCTAACCAAGGGGCGAGGACTGGGCCTGAATCCCAACGGGGAGTGCTCTGCCAGTGCTCAGTACAGCGCTATGCCCACAGGAAGCGCTCCATCGATACCCTCCCGCGCCCGGCCGCTCCTGCATAGGGAGCACTGGCCTTTGGGTAACGGGCCCCAGAAAGGCCTGGAGCGAGATCCTTCCCCAAACAGCCAGCCCCTGGATCCCGCCCTGGACTTGTGGTCCCCATTAAAAAGCTCCCCCCCCCCGCCGCCGAGGGGAACCCACTGGCCCCAAACTCATTGACTCTTCTCACCAGTGTCGGGTTAGATCACAGACTCTGTGCAAGATTCCGAGAAGTCAGTTCATGTAGGTTTCCCCGAATCAAATGGGTCCCGACTAGAGCCTAGTAGGCGCAAATCTTCCCTGTTCAGCTCTGTCAGTTAAGCAGGGCCCGGCAGTTGGCGGGGGAGGGGGGGCCGTCGCCATGGCCACCATTATTAAGGGAAGGTCTTGACGTGGAAGAGGTGGCGCGTGGAGGAGATATTCTGAAGGGGGCGGGGCTTGTTCCGAGTAGGCGGGGGATCACCTGACCTTAGGCTCAGACATGTGGCCAGAGTCAATTGGGCTCAGGGGCTACGAGCTAGTGTGTCCAGAGGCGGTGCGGCGAGCATCTCCTGCTCAGAGTCTTTGTGGAGATGATTAATTTCATGTTGTTTCCAAGAAAAGGGGGTTGTCCACTGTGTCGAAGTCGTCTGACTGTTGGCGCAGGATCAGGATCAGAAGCTATTGCATTTGGCAAGAAGGAGATCGTTGGTGACTTGGGAGGGGGCAGTTTCTGTGGAATGAAGAGGATGGAAGCCGGATTGGAGGGGGTCAAGGAGGGAATTGGAGGAGAGGAAGTGAAGACGGCGGGGGTGGCAGCTTCCATGAATGAATGGGAATAAGCTGCCGGAGAGATGAGAGGGGAATCAGGTAAAGACAGTTTCAGCTAAGTCGAGGTTGGGTAATGTTTCTAGGAGTAGGAGGTGGTCCACAGTGCTTAAGGCAGCTGAGAATCGAGGTGGATTAGGCGGGAGTAGAGGCTGCTGGATCTGGCAAGTCAGGGATCATTGGAGGCCTTTGAGAAGGTCGTTTCTGTGAAGGGGGAAGGAGCCAGATTAGATGGGGCCAAGGAAAGAATTGGTGGATAGGAATTTGAGAGAGTGGGTGTAGACAACTTGCTCAAGGAGGTTGGAAAGGAATGGTAGAATGGAGATGGGACGATAAGTGGAGGGAGCCCTGGAGTCAAGCGAGGGGTTTTTTTTAGGTTAGGGGAGACATCAGCATATTTGAAAGCAGTAGAGAAGAAGCCACTGGAAAGCATACAGCTGGAGATAGTGGTCAGGGAGGGAAGGAGGGAGGGGCAAGGGTTTCGACAAGCTTCTGAGGGATGGGATAAGTTGCAGGTGGAGGGGTTGGCTTTCGAGAGGAGAAGGGAGATAACTTTTTGAGATACCGCTGGGAAATATGGGAGAGTTGACGAAGGGGCAAGAGAAGCAAGGAACCAGGAAGGAGCAGGGCAGATTTTAGGGAGTTCACACCTGGTCACCAAGGAACTCCTTCTTGCCAATTCCGCAGGCCTCGACTCCATCCAAATCCTCCTCAACCACTCAGCTACGTTTCACACTGTGGACCACCTCCTTCCCCAGGAATCCTAATTCATCCTTGGTTTCATGGACGCTGTGCTCTCCTGGTACTTGGCACACGCTAGTCGATGGATCACTTCCTTTGTGGCAAGCCATGCTCAGGGATCATTTCAGAGTCCGATAGTGGTAGATGATAGGAACCCTGCACTAATGGCGCCCAGAGCCAACTGTGTGCTAAGCACGGGACCACGTGAATGGGAAAGTACAACAGGGTAAGTAGTAAGTGTTGAACATGTGTCACGAGTGTTGTTGGTGTGTACCTCCGGGATCTTTAAATACACTCGCTCCCCTGCTTTCTGGATATTTGTTTCTCTCGGGCTTAAAACACCTCCCGCATTGTGAGCCCTCTCCCTCTGCACTGAGCCAGCAGGATAAACCTGTTTGAGATCGGAAATGCCCAGGCTGATCTCCTCGTAATCCAGCACCACAGGGCTCTCTAAAAGGAGGGCGTTTTCCTGTACTTGGTCTCCAGGTGCCCCTGGAGTGAGTGTGGTCCTGGTTTTCGCTTTTCCTTTGCAGGCTGTTGAATCTGAGCTTGCAGAGTAGACCTTAAATTTGACTCCAGGAAATCGTCTTTCACTGTCCCTAGTAATGCAGCTATTACTACATCCATTCTATCTATGGGAAACAGCATGGTCTAGACGATAGAACAAGGACCTGGGAAGCAGAAGGTCATGTCTCTAATACTGGCTTTTTGGAAATCCAGGAATCGGGGTTGTTGCTTTTTGAAACTCTGGGAAACATGGAATTTGGAAATGAAACATCCTGGAAATTCTACATGCTCCATAAAGAAATGGCATTCTTTCTGGCACAGGGCTGCCCACACTGTAGGTGCACAGTAAGCGCTATTACTAAGCGCACATTTACTAAGCGCTTACTATGTGGCAAACTAGGTTCTAAGCGCTGCCATCGGTCAAACCTGATTAGGTCGGACACAGTCCCTGTCCTGCCTGCGGCTCACAGTCTGAGAAGAAGGGAGAACACCTATCCTCCTTTTACAATCTAGGAAACTGGGAAACAGAGGAAGAGAAGTGAGTTTTCCAAGGTCACAGAGCAGGGAACTGGCAGAGCCGAAATTAGAACCTGGATCCTCTGATTCCCAGGCCCAGGCTATCTCCATTCAGGAGTGGTGCTTCTCCATGGATTTGCCAACTTGTACTTCCCAAGCGCTTATACAGTGCTCTACACACAGTAAGCGCTCAATAAATAAGATTGATTGATTGATGGATGGATGGATTTCCTATCAAAGATAAGCAGAGGTGATAACTCTGAAGTGCTTTTGAGCATTCCTCTTTGGGGAGTTCTGTTGGCCGTTACTTCGTCAAGGGTTATCTTTACCCAGCACGTGAGCATTTCCTTCGCCCTCCCTCTGGGGTTTCGATCATATTGGTTCCCTAACAAGTGGAAACATAGAGACAATAACCATTAACAAATGCACCGCTTCATGCAGATATGGTGACTCAATTATTCTTGACTTCTATCTCTCCTGGTTTTGTGTTTTCTAATGAAAGATTTTAAGTTTCTGAGTATTTTCTTGGCCTGTGTGTCTATGTGGTTGTTAATCTCTTTATCGAAATGAAGGCTGGAATAGACAAATGAGTGCAATGGGAGCTTAATCTCGGTCCAGGTTCCAGGATTTGGAATGTGAAAGTGGGTAGCCATGTGTGCATACTGTAGCCATAGGCTCTGAGCCCGTTCTTGGGGAGGAAGCGTCTCTATTTGTTGCTGAATTATACTTTCTAAGCGCTAAATCCAGGGCTCTGAACACAGTAAGCACTCAATAAATATGATTGAACGAATGAATGAATCACCAAGGACTGCCACCAGTCCTTATGACCTTAAGCAAATCACCTAACTTCTCGATGCCTCTGATACCTCATCTGTCAAAGGCGGATTAAATCCTACTCCTTCCTTATTGACACCTTTCTAAGCACTGGGCTAGATCCAAGCTAATCAGGTAGGACAGAGTCCCTGCCCACAGGTAGGACAGAGTCCCTGTCCCACTTAAGTCTGAGGACCTAGAAAGCACTTACTAAATGTTATTATCTTTATTTTAGAATCACTATCATTATATTTTTATCCTACCAAACCAACTAGGGATGATGGACTTGGGTCTGAGAACCGCGGGTACAAATGCAGGGAGGCTTCTTGTCCTAGAGCAAAAACACCGTGGTAGTGGCCAAGGAGTAAAGGAGCGCTGAACATTCACTGATGGAGGGAGCTCACACCTCTCATATGTGAGACACAGGTCATCCTTCGGGCCAGGGGTCACAGTGGCACCTGAATCCTACAGGGCTGAGCAGAGATTTTCTGCCCTTTCATTCATTCAATCGTATTTATTGAGCGCTTACTGTGTGCAGAGCACTGTACTAAGCTCTTGGAAAGTACAAGTTGGAAACATATAGAGACGGTGCCTACCCAACAACGGGCTCACAGTCTAGAAGGGGGAGACAGACAACAAAAGAAAACATATTAACAAAATAAAATAAATAGAATAGTAAATATGTACAAGTAAAATAGAGTAATAAATATGTAAAAACATATATACGTATATACAGGTGCTGTGGGGAGGGGAAGGAGGGGAGAGGAAGGAGGGAGCTCAGTCTGGGAAGGCCTTCTTGAGGAGGTGAGCTCTCAGTAGGGCTTTGAAGGGAGGAAAAGAGGGATGCCCAAGACATGGCCGGGGGCAGGGGCATCTCCCTGTGACTCGGGAGGCTCTGCCCGGAGGAAGAAGAGGATGCCCGCCCCGGCCTCTGGGACTCCGGCCTCTCTCCTCCTGGCCAGACTAGCAGGCCACCCCCGCTCTGGGCCCTCTACCCAGCCCAGAGGTAGACACGTGTCACGAGTGTTAGTGTGTGCCTCCATTCATTCATTCATTCACTCAATTGTGTTTATTGAGCGCTCACAGTGTGCAGAGCCTCCGGGATCTTTAAATCTGCACGCTCCCCTGCTTTCCGGATATTTGCTTCTCTCCAGCATAAAACTCCTCCCGGGGTGTGAGCCCTCTCCCTCTGCAGTGAGCCAGCAGGATAAACCTGTTTGGGATGGGAAATGCCCAGGCTGATCTCCTTGTAATCTGGCACCACAAGCCTCTCTGAAAGGAGAGCGTTTTCCTGTATTTGGTCTCCAGGTGGCCCTGGAGTCAGTGTGGTCCTGGTTGTCGCTTCTCCTTTGCAGGCTATTGAATCTCAGCTTGCATATTAGACCTTAAATTTGACTCCAAGAAATCGTCTTTCACTCTCCCTAGTAATGCAGCTATTACTACATCCATTCTATCTATGGGAAACAGCTTGGTCTAGTAGATAGAACGAAGACCTGGGAGGCAGAAGGTCATGTGTTCTTTCCACTGAGACTACCATGTCTGAAGTCTCATTCCGGTTTTTTTAAATGTTTTTTAATGTTTTTTAATCAAATCTATTTTTGATTAGGCATGGAATAAAATACGTCATCACCTTTTAAATGCACGGGGATGAGGAGGGGATTTACATCTACATATACTTACATAATTGTCTCAAATTGATATGCCTCTGTTTCTTTAGCTGTAATGTGGGGATCGAATATTTGTTCTCCCTCAGAATGTAAGTCCCATGTCTGACAGGAATTTGTGCCTGACCTGAGTTTCTGTTATCTACCCCAGTGCTTAGTATAGTACTTGGAACTTAACAAATAACACTATTACGATCATTATTAGTATTATGTGACATATCCAATTACTAATGGCTATTCATGTTGATTTCTGTCTCCCTTTCTGTACTGTAACGTCATTATAAGAAGGGAACGAGTCCCCTATTTCTATTGTATTCTACTCTTCCAAGTGCCTAGTACAGTGCTCTACAAATATTAAGTGCTCAACCTAACGGAATGTGTCATGTTTTGGGTAGAGTTAGTTGTACTAACGAGCACCAGTTGATGTGATACATTTACACATACACAACTAGCTAGGAAAAAGATTATGAAAAAAAGATCTCGTGAGGAGGCAGAAAAAGAAACAGGTAAATTAAACTCCACTAAATGTTCTCAGGTATAGGCCCCTAGAAAAGGCCATGTTGGCAGTCTATTGCTTTGAACAACTTCAATCTGATATACAGCCCCAGAACCTTCAACACTCATATCCCCATGTTAGTTGTCTTCAGACATTAGGATTGCATTAAATGCCATTTTCAAGAGTTATCGATAAGGTCATAATGATGTTTATTACGTGCCTACTAAGTGCCAAACTCTAGGGAAGATTTAGGATGATTAAAAAGCCACAGTCCCTGTCCAACATGAGGATAATAATAATAATAATAATAATAATAATAATAATAATAATAATGGCATTTATTAAGCGCTTACTATGTGCAAAGCACTGTTCTAAGCGCTGGGGAGGCTACAAGATTATCAGGTTGTCCCTCACGGGGCTCACAGTCTCAGTCCCCATTTTACAGATGAGGTAACTGAGGCACAGAGGAGTGAAGTGACTTGCCCGAAGTCACACAGCTCACAATTGGCTGAGCCGGGATTTGAACCAATGACCTCTGACTCCAAAGCCCGGGCTCAACTGAGAAGGATCCCAACTGAGAAGCAGTCTTGCCTAGTGGAAAGATCAAAGGCCTGGGAGTCATAGGACCTGGGTTGTAATCCATGCTCTGCCTCTTGCCGGCTACGTGATCTTAGGCAAGTTGCATAATTTATGTGCACCTCAGATGCCTCATCTGTAAAATCGGGATTATGACTGTGAGCCCCATGCTGGACATGGACTGTGGCCAAACTGATAAACTTGTACTCTGCCCCAGTACTTACCTACGGTGTCTGACACATAGTAAATAGAAAACAAATACCATAAAACAGGCAAGGAGAACAATAACAATTATTCATTCACTCATTCATTTACTCAATCGCATTTATTGAGCGCTTACAGTGTGCGGAGCACTGTACTACGTGCTCGGGAAGTACAAGCTGGCAGCATATAGAGACTGTCCCTACCCATCAACGGGCTCACAGTCTAGAAGGGGGAGAGAGACAACAAAACACAACATGTGGACAGGTGTCAAGTCACCAGAAGAAATAGAAATAAAGCCAGATGCACATCATTAACAAAATAAATAGGGTAGTAAATATGTACTAGTAAAATACATTGAGTAATAACATATGCACAGGTGCAGTGGTGGGGGGAGGAGGTAGGGCGGGGGAATGGGGTGGAGGAGAGGAAAAAGGGGGCTCAGTCTGGGAAGGCCTCCTGGAGGAGGTGAGCTCTCAGTAGGGCTTTGAAGGGAGCAACAGAGCTAGCTTTGGTAGATTTGGGGAGGGAGGGCATTCCAAGCCAGGGGGAGGACGTGGGCCGGAGGTCGACGTCGGGACAGGCGAGAACGAGGTACAGTGAGGAGGTTAGCGGCAGAGGAGCGGAGGGTGCGGGCTGCGCTGTAGAAGGAGAGAAGGGAGGTGAGGTAGGAGGGGGCGAGGTGATGGAAAGCCTTGAAGCTGAGAGTGAGGAGTTTTTGCTTGATGCGTAGATTGACTGGTAGCCACTGGAGATTTTTGAGGAGGGGAGTAACATGCCCAGAGCGTTGCTGCACAAAGATGATCCGAGCAGCAACGTGAAGTATAGACTGAAGTTGGGAGAGACAGGAGAATGGGAGATCAGAGAGGAGGCTGATGCAGTAATCCAGTCGGGATAGGATGAGAGATGGAACCAGCAAGGTAGCAGTTTGGATGGAGAGGCAAGGGTGGATCTTGGCGATGTTGCAGAGGTGAGACCGGCAGGTTTTGGTGACGGACTGGATGTGCGGGGTGAACGCGAGAGCGGAGTCGAGAATGACACCGCGGTTGCGGGCTTGTGAGACGGGAAGGATAGTAGTGCCGTCTACAGTGACAGGAAAGTCAGGGAGAGGGCAGGGTTTTGGAGGGTTTCTTATTTATATGGTATTTGTTAAGTGCTTACTATGTGCCAGGCATTGTACTAAGTGCTGGGTTAGATACAAGCCAATCAGGTTGGACACAGCCCATGGCCCCTATGAGGCTCACAGTTGTAATACCCATTTTACAGATGAGATAACTGGGGCACTGAGGCCCAGTGTCACACAGCAAACAAGTGGCACAGCTGGGATTAGAACCCAGGTCCTTCTGATTCCCAGGCCCATGCTCTATCCAGTAGGCCATGCTGCTTCTCTAGTAAATGTAAGTTTCATAAAATAAAATTGGGGGGGAATTAGTACAGTCTTCTCCAACATTGGTCTGTCTGTATAGATTATGAAGTTGGGAGAAATGGTTCTGTATTTTCATACGTTATTGGTCAAAGTATGCATGCTATAGCTCGAGTGCTCAGTCTTACATTTGTGAAGAATGTAAGCCCCTCCGACATTCTATTAGAGCTGAGTGTATATTCAAATCTTCAAATTGAGTTATTTTCTCATGTACACTGGAGGAGACAATATTTTGTGAATGCAGCCAGGTCATATCATATCAGGCAGAAACTCCTCACCCTGGGCTTCAAGACTGTCCATCACCTCTCCCCCTCCTACCTCACCTCCCTTCTCTCCTTCTACAGCCCAGCCCACACCCTCCGCTCCTCCACTGCTAATCTCCTCACCGCACCTCGTTCTCGCCTGTCCCGCCATCGACCCCCGGCCCACGTCATCCCCCGGGCCTGGAATGCCCGCCCTCTGCCCATCCGCCAAGCTAGCTCTCTTCCTCCCTTCAAGGCCCTGCTGAGAGCTCACCTCCTCCAGGAGGCCTTCCCAGACTGAGTCCCTTCCTTCCTCTCCCCCTCGTCCCCCTCTTCATCCCCCATCTTACCTCCTTCCCTTCCCCACAGCACCTGTATATATGTATATATGTTTGTACATATTTATTACTCTATTTATTTATTCATTTATTTATTTTACTTGTACATATCTATTCTATTTATTTTATTTTGTTAGTATGTTTGGTTTTGTTCTCTATCTCCCCCTTTTAGACTGTGAGCTCACTGTTGGGTAGGGACTGTCTCTATATGTTGCCAATGTGTACTTCCCAAGCGCTTAGTACAGTGCTCTGCACATAGTAAGCGCTTAATAAATACGATTGATGATGATGATGAGGGACGATAAGGAGTTGAGTCTTGGACATATTGAGCTCTAGATGGCGGGCAGACATCCAGCTGGAGATGTCTTGAAGGCAGGAGGAGACCAGAGCCTGAAAGGAGCGAGAGAGAGCAGGCGTAGAGATGTAGATTTCGGTGTCATCAGCGTAGAGATGATAGTTGAAGACGTGGGAGAGAATGAGTTCACCAAGGGAGTGATTGTAGATAGAGAAGAGACGGGAACCAAGATCTGACCCTTGAGGAACTCCTATAGTAAGGGGATGGGAGGGGGAGGAGGAGCCCTCAAAGGAGACTGAGAATGAATGGCCGGAGAGATAAGTGGAGAACCAGGAGAGGACGGAGTCTGTGAAGCCAAGGTTGGATAGCGTGTTGAGGAGAAGGGGGTGGTCAACAGTGTCAAAGGCAGCTGGAGATCGAGGAGGATTACGATAGAGTAAGAGAGTTATTATTAATAACTGATCATTATTATTATCAGTCTATACTTCACTGCACTGCCCGAATTATTTTTCTACAGAAAAGCTTTGGGCATATTACCCCCCCCCTCTCAAAAATCTCCAGTGGTTGCCTATCAGCCTTCTCATGAAGCAGAAACTCCTCACTTTTGGCATCAAAGGTCTCCCTCCTACCTCACCTCCCTTCTCTCTTTCAACAACCCAGCACGGAAACTCTGCTCCTCTGCTGCTAACCTCCTCACTGGGCCTCGTTCTCACCTGTCCTGCCGTCGACTAATGGCCCACATCCTACCTCTGTCCTGGAATGGCCTCCCTCCCCACATCCGCGAAACCAGCTCTCTTCACCTGTTTCAAAGCCCAACTGACAGCGTACCTCCAGGAGGCATTCCCAGAATGAGCCCCCTTTTCTTCTGCTCCTACCCCCTTCCCCATCGCCCCTCCTCCCTCCGTCTGCTCTACCCTCTTACGCACCCCACAGCACCTGTGCCTATTTGTACATATTTATTTTTTTCATGATGTGTACATAACTATAATCTCTAGTTATCCATTTTGATGCTCTTGATGCCTGTCTACTTGTTTCTTTCTGTTGTCTGTCTCTCCCTTCTAGAATGTGAGCCCGTTGTTGGGTAGGGATTGTCTCTATCTGTGGCCGAATTTTACTTTCCAAGTGCTTCTTACAGTGCTCTGCACACAGTAAGCGCTCATTAAATACGACTGAGTGAATACGTGAGGAGATTGAGGCTGCGAGGCAAAGTGCTTTACCAATGATGACCGCCAGAGGGCAACACGTGGCCACGCAGAAACACTTAACTATACCCAAAGTGGTCAAGGCCATGGCTGCATGGCTGCTTCAAATCTGTCTCCCCAACACGATCTCTGCCCTTCAAATTTCACTGTCGAAAGGGGAGGGTGTTTTCTGCATAGGGTCAGGGGGAGAATTCTAAATCCAGATGGGAATTCACTGTATGAATTCATTGTAAAATGAGTAGGTTTTTTGGAAAATTATCTGAGATGCGAGAGAAAGTTTGAAACATTTTTCTTACCTGCGGGACTCTTGCCTTAATGCAGCAGACAAGTGGCAGAGCTGGGATTAGAACCCAGGTCATCTGTCTCCCAGGCCTGTGCCCTTTCCATTGGGCCATGCTGCTCCCCCAGCGGGTGTACTTATGTGTGTTCGTGCGTTTGTGTGCATGCAAATATATCTATACACATACACACATTTAAACTCTGTTGCTTCTCCCAACCTGCTCATTATACTAGTGTCTGTCACTCCCAATACATTCTATGACAGGGCTCGTGTCTTTTAACTGTACTAACTCTAAGATACTCTACCAAGAGATCAGTAAGTGCTCTGCACAAAGTGTTCAAAACATACTGTTGATTGATTGACTGATTGATTGAGTTAGTGAGTGACTAAGGGAGAGGCTTCCCTAGAGGATTCGGGGGAGGCAGGTTTTAGAGTTCCCTTGCTCTAATGCATGTATCCAGTCACCCCCCTGCAGGGCAAGGTTGCATGGAAACGAGCAATGTGCACTCCCAGAGGATTTCCCCTTCTGAGAGACCAGCATGGTTGACGGGGGTAGTCAAGGCCGGAGCTGTTCCTGGGCACTAGCACTCCATGCTAGGTCCAGCAGGAAGGTGGGGAAAGCTGTCACAAAAGTGACTTGCCCATGGTCACACAGCACGTAAAAGGCAGAGCTGGGATTAGATCCCAGGTCCTCTGACTGCCAGCCCACGCTGGCAGTCTATTGTCCTCTCCCAAGCACTCAGTGCAATGCTCTGGAAACAGTAGATGGCACAGCAAACTTTGGATCCTTTGAGACTCCTGGGTCTTTATCTTGAGGGTCCCCAAAATGGGATTCAGTTAAGTCTTGGATTATTTGAAATGGGATAAGATGATCTTCCTTTGAAAAAAAATAAAACCTTTAATTATGTGTATGGTATTTTGGAAGCACTTACTGTCTGCCGGGCACATGTATTCCTTAATATTTAGTTCATCGATTGGCGCTGCAGGGAACTGAGCAGTGAGCTGGAAACCTGTGTGCTATCTTCAATTGTTTCATATCGTGCATACATTTTAAAAGTTTTTAAGATGAAAAGAGAAATGATAATAATATGATGATATGATGATAATAATGGTGCTTGTTAAGCGTTTACTTTGTGCCAGGCAGTGTACTAAGTGCTGGGGTAGCTACAGAATGATCAGTGTGGAAGCAGTCCCTGTCTCACAGTTTTAATCCACATTTGACAGAAAAGGTAACGGAGACACAGAGAAGTGAAGTGACTTGCCCATGGTCAATGCCCAGGACAATGCATCTGCCTCTAGCCATCTCACAAGAATACTTAGGTTGGGTGTGATGCTACTGACCACATTTTTCAGAGGAAGGGAGTCCAAAAGTCTGATCGTTTGATATACAAGCCAGATTTTCTACATTAGAAATCCGGAATATTATAGGAATTTTTTAGATAGAGCCCACCTGTCTTTGCTCTTTTCGCCTCCTTATTGTGCTTCTGTGTCTCTCCAGAATACCATTCACTTTCAAAGCCTTACTGAGGTCACATCTTCTCCACGAGGCCTTCTCCGATTAAACCCTCCTTTCTCCTACTCCCTCTCCCTTCTATGTCACCTAAATACTCAAAGCTGGACCCTTTAAACGGTTGATATTCACCCCACCCTCTGCTGCACAATAAATGTACCAAATGTCATAAATTATTTCTTTAAAAGAATGTCTCTCCCCCCTATAGATGGTAAGCTTATTCATTCATTCATTCATTCATTCATTCGTATTTATTGAGCGCTTACTGTGTGCAGAGCACTGTACTAAGTGCTTGGGAAGTACAATTTAGCAACATATTAAGGGAAGGCAACACGTCTACCAGTGCTGGTGTATTAGAGTCCCCCATGTGCTCAGTACACTGCTCTGCACCCAAGAGGTACTCAATAAATACCATTGATTGATTGATTGATGAATTGATTGCTACTGGTAGTAGTAGTAGAGGAGAAGAAGCATGACTTAGTAGACATTGCACACGATTGGAAGTCCAGAGACCAGGATTCAAATATCCACTATGACCCTGGCCTGCTGTGTAATCTCTGAAACAGGTCTTAATCAGTCAGTCAGTCAGTCAGTTGTATTTACTGAATGCTGACTGTGTGCTGAGTACCATTCTTAGAGCTTCAGAGCACACAATAGAACAATATTGATTGATTAATGGTATTTATTGAGTGCTTAATATGTAAAGTGCACTGTATTAAGCTCTGGGGAGAGTACAATACAACAGAATTAGCAGACATGTCCCTTGCCCATAACGGGCTTCCATTCTCGAGAGGGAGACAAGACGTTAATATGAATGTCATTTATAATATATAATTGAAAGATATGGACATAGTGCTGTGGGGTTGGGGATGGGGCAAATATCAGTTTTGCAGAGTTCCCAGATCCAGGTGCATAGACAATGCAGAAGGGAGAGCCAGCTGCGGTCAAAGAGGGCTTAATGAGTGAAGAGAAGAAGCCAGGGCGGGGTGGGTAGGGCCTGTGGAAGCTTCTTGTAACCTCAGCTTCTTCAACTTAAAGTGGGAATTCAATAGCTGATCTCTCCGCTGCATGGCCAGTGGGTGAGTAGGTGAGCCTGGGTACCAGAGAGGTGCTTGTATAAGACGTGTTTGTTTGGTTAGAGGAAGCGGCTGTGCCGCCCTGTTTCATCTGCCTTCACCTACTGAGACGTTGGTTGATCATCCACTAGTGAGCTGCATCCTCAGATTGGCACCTGCCTGTCAGAAGAGGTTATTCATTCATTCATTCAATCGTATTTACTGTGTGCTTACTGTGCGCAGAGCACTATACTAAGCACTTGGGAAGTACAATTTGGCAACATAATCTGACGCAGAGAGAGGGAGGTCATATCTGGTGGCTAGGAAGTGCCCGAGACACATAACTTTGCATTCTAGGTCCTCAGGGGTGAGTGTGCCCACCCCTCCAGAAGACAGAGAGGAAAGGCGGGGGAATCATGCGAGAGGGGGAACACAGTGCCACTGACGGTGGGGCAGGAGCCGTGTCAATGAATAATCCACCCTCTCTCTTCCCTGCCCCCACCCCCTTTCTCTAGGCCCATAATTTAACCACTGAGACGATGGATAGGCATCTAGATAGAATGGTGGCTTATTGGGTCATCTCGAAGACTTTGCCTGATGAAGTCGTCTTAGCTCTAAATGCACAAATAGATTGTGGAATTGTGAGCCCCACTGTACCTACCTCAGGGCTCAGCACAGTGCTTGGCACAGTCTAAGCACTTAGATCTCACAGATATTATCTTCATTATTAAGACAACGATGGCTCAGTGGTTCAATCTGTTTTCTAATCAATCAATCAATCAATCAATCACGTTTACTGAATGCTTATTGTACTAGAGACTTGAGAGAGTCCAGTAAAACAAGGTTGGTGGACATATTCCCTGCCCACAACGAGCTTTCAGTCTAAAGGAGAATACAGACATTAATATTAATAAATAAATAAATGATGGCTATAGGCATAAATGCTGTGGGGCTGAGGAAGGGGAGAATAAAGGATGCAAAGGTGACAGAGAAGGGAGTAGGAGAAGAGGAAATGAGGGCTTCGTCCGGGAAGGCTTCTTAGAGAAGGTGTCCATTGATGAGGTTTTGCACGTAGGGAGTCTAAGTGTCTGTCCGATGAAAAGAGGAAGGGCGTTTCAGGCCAGAGGTAGGATGTGAGCAAGTGTTCAGTGGCAAAACAAATGAGATCAAGGTTCCGTGGGCAAATTGGCATTAGAGAAGTGAAGTTTTGCTGGGTGGGTTGGAGTCAGAATGTACCACTTGGGGCTGGGGGGATGGACTGAACCAAGAGGGTTGAGTTGGATGGGGGAATGGGGTGGGAGTTCGAGGTAGAATGTACCACTGAGGGCAGGGATTGAGGTCCAGGTAGAAGGTACTAGTAGGGGGAGGGATGGACGTTTCAGGGAGAGTGAACCACAATGGCAGGGTGTAGCTAGAGTGGAGTGAACCACTGGTGGTGGTGGTGTGGGATAGAGGTCCAGCCAGAGTGAACCCCTTAGGGGCCGGGGGAGACGGATTTCCAGGGACACAAACCATTGGAGTGGGAAGTGGGCGGGGTAGGAGAGGGAGAGATGGGTTTCCACGGGGCGTGAATCGCTATTGGAGAATGGGATGGATTTGGAGGGGGAAGGAAAACCTCTAGGGGATGTATAGAGTGAATCTCCAAAAGGAGTGAACTACATGTAGGGGTGAGGAAATGATGTACATGGGCAGTGAACCCTAGGGGGAGGGGAAAGAGGTTCTAGGTGGAGGATGCAACTAGGGGAGGGGGCTGGAGTTCTAGAAGGAATGAAACACTTGGTGTGGGGGGGTAGGGAATTTCTGGGAGGGTAAACAACCTACAGGTGAGGGTGAATGGAGTCTCACGGGGAGTGGAACTTCTCCCTCACTGCCCGGCCTCCTTGCTTTCCCCACTCCAGCTCAGACTTCACTCTCCTGCCCTTATCAGTTTTTCTAAAAGAACAAAAGTTCAATCCACGTTTTCCCAGTCCTCAGGACCCTTCAGTGTTTGCATGTCCCCCTCTGCAATGGACAGAAACCTGTCATCATCCGTTTTAAAGCCATCTGTGAACTCGTCGCCTCCTAACTCAGTTCACTGTTCTCCTACTACTGCCCAGCCCGCACCCTTCCAAAGCGAAAACCCGGAATCGCCGGAGACAAACGGTTCTTCCCATCGACTCCGGGGATTCAGGGGGAGCAGGGCGGGGCCGGGCAGTTTGTGAACGGGAGAAGCCCCGCCCCTCCCGATCTCCCCTCCCCCCGCCCACTCCCCGGGCACCCGAACTCAATCATTCCCGACCCCATCCCCCATCTCTATCAGTCAATCAAACTATCGTATTGATTGAGCGTTCCCTATATGCAGAGCACTGTACTAAGCAATTTGGGAAAGTACCGTACAGCACAATTAGCAGACATGTTGCTTTCCCCTAATGAGCTTACAGGCCTTCCCCTTTCGCATTACCCTGTCCTCCACTCTGCCCCCTCTCTCCCTCCCCTTTGAAGCCCTCCGCCCATTCTACTACACTCAGTGGTTAAATGTTTCAAATAAATGTGAGTTAGTGGACTGGGATGACACCACTGTTGCTATCGAGACTCACCCTGACTACGTCACAACTAACAGCTTGGAAGAGCCACACGGTATCGATCTTTCCCTGTCAATCTGAGACAACAAAGCACTAGCCCGCCTGTAATGCAATCAGTAGTTTTATTGAACCCTGCTTCCTTCACCTTTTTTCAGTAATTAAATGACAGACGAGCGGGGGAATATCTGTTTGGTGTCACGACAGCTTTCCTTACCAGCTCAAATAAGTGCTCTTAAAGTATGTGCCTGCCATTTTGGGTGGAGCGAAATCAAGAAATCATGTGCTGAATTCTCTTTAGACTACTAAAAGAGATGGAAAGAACTATTCAGTTAAGACGTCATCCTTTCTTTCCTGGATAGTCAAAAAAGGGAAGCAGTGTTGCCTACTAGAAATATCAGAAGACTAGGAGTAAGAAGACTTGGGCAGCAACGCACATAGTAAGTACTTAATGAGTACTATTATAATTACTGTTATTAATAATAATAATACTCCCCATTTAACAGTTAAGGAAACTGAGGCACAAAGAAAGTAAGTGACTTGTCCGAGGTCTTACAGCAATCAATCGATAGGCCTAGGGTTGGAACACCGATCCTCTGATTTCCATGCCCATGATCTTTTTACTTGGCCATGCTGCTTCTCACATGCATGTGAATATAGCTCTCCTTCGTTTTTGAAGATAATGTCATTGAGGGTGAAATTCCATCTGCAAGAGAAGACTATCATAGTATACTATGGAAGGAATAATTTCAACAAACTTGTTCTTGACTAAGCAGTGAAAGTTAGGACCCAGGTAGACGTTTGTCATATGCCTCTGTATTAATAGCAACATTCCAGGAATAAATTGAGGCCATTCAGAGCTATGAAACAAGCATTTAGATGACAGAGAATGAATTTATCAAATTTGGGGCTTTTGTAATAAAGTAAAATTCACAGTGAACAATTTACAAATGAAATACATGAAATTGAATGTCCTTAGATCATGTATTGGGAAGGTGTGTGGCTTAGTGGAAAGAGCACGGGCTTGGGAGCCAGAAGACATGGGTTCTAATCCCTGCGTCACCACATGCCTGCTGTGTGATCTTGGGCAAGCCCCTTAACTTCTCTGGTCCTCAGTTACTTACGTCATCTGTAAAATGGGCCATAAGACTGTGAGCCCCCAGGTGAGACAATTTGATTACCTTGTATCTATCCTAATGTTTAAAACTGTACTTGGCACATAGTAAGCGCTAAACATATACCATTATTTCTGTCTTTCTGATTAGATGTTTATAAACCCATTTGCTTGTCAGTATATTAAGTGAACGTTTTTCAATCGTTATGAAACTCCGGAAGGCTATAAACTCCAAGTTAAACTTAAACGCAAGGCAATTAAGGTTAGATTAGCATTCTGAGACGTACTCTCTGAACCCAAACTGCATAGCCCTACTTTCTAAAAGGGTGGTTGCTATGCTAAGTGGTCTCATCAAATTGAAAGCTTTATTCGTGAAGCTTATCAACAATGTTAGGTAAACCATATCCATTCAATGTAACATTAATTACTGATGGTATCTAATCAATTCCAGTGGGAAAGGGTCACTAAAGCAGAACAGAAAGAATTTTTTCTTTTCCCAATACATTACTTTGTGATATTCTGACTCTTTCTAGTAGCTCTTCGTGACCTTGAAGATGATTTGATATATATCCCAATGACACTGTTGAAGGAAAAAGAAGATTTGGATGAATTCTTACCCTAGGACTCCATTGTCCTGGAAGGTTTAGTATTTCTTAAGTAGAAAATATTTTACTTAATATAGTAATAATAATAATGACGATGATGGTGTTTGTTAAGCGCCTATTACGTGTCTAGCACTGTTCTAAGCCCAGGGGTAGATCCAAGTGAAGTGAAGGGCTCACAGTCTTAATCTTCATTTTACAGATGAAGTGCCTGAGGCCCAGAGAAATGAAATGACTTGCCCAGGTTCACACAGCAAACAAGTGGAGGAACCAGGGTTAGAACCCAGGTGATTCTGACTCCCAGGTCCGGGCTCAAACTGCCATGCCACGCTACTCTCAATCCACTAAACCACGCTACTTCTCAGTATGTGAACTTATTCACTCATTCATTCAATCGTATTTATTGAGCGCCTACTGTGTGCAGAGCATTGTACTAAGTGCTTGGGAAGCACAATTTGGCAACAGATAGAGAAAGTCCCTACCCGCTAACGGGCTCACAGAATAGGAGGAGGAGACAGGCAACAAAACAAAAGAAGTAGACAGGTGTCAATACAATCAAAGTAGATACATAGAATTATAGCTCTATACTATCATTACTAAAATAGAGTACTAAATACGTACAATTATACCCAAGTGCTGTGGGGAGGGAAGGGGAAAGGGCCGAGGGAGGGAGTGGGGGAGGTGGGGAGAAGAGGAGGAGCAGAGGAAAAAGGGGGGCTCAGTCTGGTAAGGCCTCCTGGGGAAGATGAGCTCTCAGTAGGGCTTTGAACGGAGGAAGAGAACTAGTTTGGCAGATGTGTGGAGGGAGGGAGGGCCTTCGAGGCCAGGGGTAGGTGTGGGCAAAGCACTTGGGAGAATTCAATGCAGCAGAGTGGGTAGGCACACCCCCTACCCACAAGGACCTTACAGTCTGGAGGGGGAGACAGACATTAAAAAAATTACGGATAGGTACCTACGTCCTGGTACATGCTTATGCACATCTACACAATTATGTTTAGAATATTTGTAGGTGCATAAGTCTTTTGGTGGCTAAAAATAGCCAAGTGTTTTAGAATTGTTTGTGACTACCTCTTCCAGGAAATTTCTCAGTTGAGGAAAACACAAAAACAAAGGCAGGATTATTTTATCTAGGCAGAATGGGATGAACAGAGAAGCCACAGTGTTTAGAAGGCACATCTTGTCAAATTTAAACAATTAGTGATATTTATTGAGCACATAGTGAAAGCAGAGTACTCTACGAGGTGCAGGAGAGAATATAATGCAGTAGAGTTGGTAGACACGATCCCTGCCTTCACAGAGCTTGCAGTCAAGCATGCACATAGGTAAATGCTTAACAAATAATTTAATTCTTGAGGGCACTGGACTTTCTCTCTGGGGTGCATTGCTGCTTTCTGGCTGCTCTGTGTGATAGCCTCAGATAAAATGTTATTATTAATTCTATTCATAATAATAACAACAGCAATAACAATGCCATTTATGTACCAAGCCCAGTGCTATGCCAAGATAGATTAAAGATATTTAATACAGCCTTTCACCACAACGGCTTTCCTGAATAATTTCTAATCTCCCTACCTAACATCCCTCGGAAAGCCACTTCAGCTCTTGTTTGCCACCTAAGCCCTCGGGTCCTCACAATGAAGAGGGTCTTTTTCATAGTAATTGTTAAGTACTTTCTATGTGCCAAGCACTGTTTAGAGCACTGGGGTGGATACAAATTAATCAGGCCAGATGCTATCCTGGTCTCACATCTCTAATTAGAAAGGAGAACAGATACTGAATCCCAGTTTTGCATTTGAGGTACCTGAGGCATGGATAAATTAGGTGACTGGCCCAAGGTCACAAAGCAGGGATTGGTGGGGCAAGGATTAGAATCCAGGTTCTGTGACTCTCAGGTTCTCTTTCCACTAGGCACCACTGACTCTTGATCTTCCTGTTACTGAGCTCCATCTTCCACCCAGCCTCCAGGAATTGTGGGGGTCCCCAAACACCCCACACCTGGGCCTTCACCCTTCTGCCCCTTGGGCCAAATGTGAAGTTGGCTTTGGAATTCAAGAAGTGCCGAGACCAGGCTGGTTACGTAAGTGGGAGAGATGGGGGCTTCAGTGCAGCTGCATTTTTTGAGCACTGTCTTGTGTGCACAGTCCTCTATTATGTGCTTGGGAGAGTACAATACAACAAGAAACGTCATTATGGGCAGGAAATATGCTTACTAACTCTTTTGTATTCTACTCTCCCAAGCATTTACTGCAGTGTTGTGCACAAAGTAAGTGCTCCATAAATACCATTGATGATGATTTCCTCTTTTTGAATAACCAATTACTGACTACCAAAACCGTCTTTTCTAAATTTTGCAATTTCCAGGTTCACATAAGGTCAGTTTCCAGAAACGTTCCCTGAACGAGGTAAAAACGCAGCCCAATTTACAAGGCTTGTCTCAGGCTTTTTTTTTACAAATTCGTGACCTATTTCATGAAGTAATGGGAAAAATCTAATTTTGTTTGCAGTTTTCCCCATCCCTTTGAAAGCCTAACATATAGCTTCATCAATTTACTGACTGCTTTCTCTCTCTCTCTCTCTCTCTCTCTCTCTCTCTCTCTCTCTCTCTCTCTGTGTGTGTGTGTGTGTGTGTGTGTGTAGCACTGTGCTAGTCACTTGGGAAAGTGCAATACAGCCAAGTAGGTGGACGCAATCCCTGCCCACAGGGAGCTTACTGTCTATAGGGGAAGGCAGACATCAAAATAGATTTCCCCATCGGGGAAATAGTAGAGTATAAGCATATTTACCTAAGGGCTGTGGACCAGAGTGAGTATCAAAGAGCTTAAGGACTACACAGACAAGTATGAAATTGATGCAGAGGGAGTGACAGAGAGGGGCTTAGGATACAAACGTAGATTTGGTAATCAACTGTGTGAGATGGTAGTTGAAGGAGTGGGAGTGAATGTCCTTAAGGCGCTTGCTCTGTTGCAGGAGGACTGCACTTTGGAGAAGGATCTAATTGAAATTGGAAACCAGATTGTAAGCTCTTTGAGGGCAAGAATCACATCTATTAACTCTATTGTACTTTCTCTAGGGCTTAGTTCAGGGCCCTGAATTACTGAATGGTTGGAAAAGCAGTCTTCCCATCCAAATATTTCCTCTAATGAATTGTGGTGTAGAAGGGAGAGACCGTTGTCCATCCATCAACAAGATTGATTGAACTATAGGCAGAGCCAGGTCTAGTCTGCCGAGAGACACGAAGAAAAGAATGCCACAATCCCGGCCCTCCTCCACTTCTAAGCTGTCTTTATTCATATTACTGTATTAACATAATATAATTGTATTAATTTATTAGAAAAGTGCTCTGCACATAGTAAGAGCTTCATTAATACCATTGACTTATTGATTGATTGATTGGCCCCTGCCCTTACAATCTAGTTAGGTTGCCGCCTTTCTTCCAAATCCTCTCCTCTGTCTACCTTTTCTGTCACAGAGAAGCAGCATGGATTAGTGGAAAGAGCGTGGGCTGGCAGTCAGAGGACCTGGGATCTAATCCCAGCTCTGCCTTTTACGTGCTGTGTGACCATGGGCAAGTCACTTTTGTGACAGCTTTCCCCACCTTCCTGCTGGACCTAGCATGGAGTGCTAGTGCCCAGGAACAGCTCCGGCCTTGACTACCCCCGTCAACCATGCTGGTCTCTCAGAAGGGGAAATCCTCAGGGAGTGCACATTGCTCGTTTCCATGCAACCTTGCCCTGCAGGGGGGTGACTGGATACATGCATTAGAGCAAGGGAACTCTAAAACCTGCCTCCCCCGAATCCTCTAGGGAAGCCTCTCCCTTAGTCACTCACTAACTCAATCAATCAGTCAATCAATCAACAGTATGTTTTGAACACTTTGTGCAGAGCACTTACTGATCTCTTGGTAGAGTATCTTAGAGTTAGTACAGTTAAAAGACACAAGCCCTGTCATACAATGTATTGGGAGTGACAGACACTAGTATAATGAGCAGGTTGGGAGAAGCAACAGAGTTTAAATGTGTGTATGTGTATAGATATATTTGCATGCACACAAACGCACGAACACACATAAGTACACCCGCTGGAGGAGCAGCATGGCCCAATGGAAAGGGCACAGGCCTGGGAGACAGATGACCTGGGTTCTAATCCCAGCTCTGCCACTTGTCTGCTGCATTAAGGCAAGAGTCCCGCAGGTAAGAAAAATGTTTCAAACTTTCTCTCGCATCTCAGATAATTTTCCAAAAAAACTACTCATTTTACAATGAATTCATACAGTGAATTCCCATCTGGATTTAGAATTCTCCCCCTGACCCTATGCAGAAAACACCCTCCCCTTTCGACAGTGAAATTTGAAGGGCAGAGATCGTGTTGGGGAGACAGATTTGAAGCAGCCATGCAGCCATGGCCTTGACCGCTTTGGGTATAGTTAAGTGTTTCTGCGTGGCAACGTGTTGCCCTCTGGCGGTCATCATTGGTAAAGCACTTTGCCTCGCAGCCTCAATCTCCTCACGTATTCACTCAGTCGCATTTAATGAGCGCTTACTGTGTGCAGAGCACTGTAATAAGCACTTGGATAGTAAAATTCGGCCACAGATAGAGACAATCCCTACCCAACAACGGGCTCACATTCTAGAAGGGAGAGACAGACAACAGAAAGGAACAAGTAGACAGGCATCAAGAGCATCAAAATGGATAACTAGAGATTATAGTTATGCACACATCATGAAAAAAATAAATATGTACAAATATGCACAGGTGCTGTGGGGTGCGTAAGAGGGTACAGCAGACGAAGGGCGGAGGGGCGATGGGGAAGGGGGGAGGAGCAGAAGAAAAGGGGGCTCATTCTGGGAATGCCTCCTGGAGGTACGCTGTCAGTTGGGCTTTGAAACAGGTGAAGAGAGCTGGTTTCGCGGATGTGGGGAGGGAGGCCATTCCAGGACAGAGGTAGGATGTGGGCCATTGGTCGACGGCAGGACAGGTGAGAACGAGGCCCAGTGAGGAGGTTAGCAGCAGAGGAGCAGAGTTTCCGTGCTGGGTTGTTGAAAGAGAGAAGGGAGGTGAGGTAGGAGGGAGACCTTTGATGCCAAAAGTGAGGAGTTTCTGCTTCATGAGAAGGCTGATAGGCAACCACTGGAGATTTTTGAGGGGGGGGTTAATATGCCCAAAGCTTTTCTGTAGAAAAATAATCCGGTCAGTGCAGTGAAGTATAGACTGATAATAATAATGATCAGTTATTAATAATAACTCTCTTACTCTATCGTAATCCTCCTCGATCTCCAGCTGCCTTTGACACTGTTGACCACCCCCTTCTCCTCAACACGCTATCCAACCTTGGCTTCACAGACTCCGTCCTCTCCTGGTTCTCCACTTATCTCTCCGGCCATTTATTCTCAGTCTCCTTTGCGGGCTCCTCCTCCCCCTCCCATCCCCTTACTATAGGGGTTCCTCAAGGGTCAGATCTTGGTTCCCGTCTCTTCTCTATCTACAATCACTCCCTTGGTGAACTCATTCGCTCCCACGTCTTCAACTATCATCTCTACGCTGATGACACCGAAATCTACATCTCTACGCCTGCTCTCTCTCCCTCCTTTCAGGCTCTGGTCTCCTCCTGCCTTCAAGACATCTCCAGCTGGATGTCTGCCCGCCATCTAGAGCTCAATAGGTCCAAGACTCAACTCCTTATCTTCCCTCCAAAACCCTGCCCTCTCCCTGACTTTCCTGTCACTGTAGACGGCACTACTATCCTTCCCGTCTCACAAGCCCGCAACCGCGGTGTCATTCTCGACTCCGCTCTCGCGTTCACCCCGCACATCCAGTCCGTCACCAAAACCTGCCGGTCTCACCTCTGCAACATCGCCAAGATCCACCCTTGCCTCTCCATCCAAACTGCTACCTTGCTGGTTCCATCTCTCATCCTATCCCGACTGGATTACTGCATCAGCCTCCTCTCTGATCTCCCATTCTCCTGTCTCTCCCAACTTCAGTCTATACTTCACGTTGCTGCTCGGATCATCTTTGTGCAGCAACGCTCTGGGCATGTTACTCCCCTCCTCAAAAATCTCCAGTGGCTACCAGTCAATCTACGCATCAAGCAAAAACTCCTCACTCTCAGCTTCAAGGCTTTCCATCACCTCGACCCCTCCTACCTCACCTCCCTTCTCTCCTTCTACAGCCCAGCCCGCACCCTCCGCTCCTCTGCCGCTAACCTCCTCACTGTACCTCGTTCTCGCCTGTCCCGCCGTCGACCTCCGGCCCACGTCCTCCCCCTGGCTTGGAATGTCCTCCCTCCTCAAATCAGCCAAGCTAGCTCTGTTTTTCCCTTCAAAGCCCTACTGAGAGCTCACCTCCTCCAGGAGACCTTCCCAGACTGAGCCCCCTTTTTCCTCTCCTCCACCCCATTCCCCCGCCCTACCTCCTCCCCCCCCACTGCACCTGTGCATATGTTATTACTCAATGTATTTTACTAGTACATATTTACTATTCTATTTATTTTGTTAATGATGTGCATCTGGCTTTATTTCTATTTCTTCTGGTGACTTGACACCTGTCCACGTGTTGTGTTTTGTTGTCTCTCTCCCCCTTCTAGACTGTGAGCCCGTTGATGGGTAGGGACAGTCTCTATATGCTGCCAGCTTGTACTTCCCGAGCACGTAGTACAGTGCTCCGCACACTGTAAGCGCTCAATAAATGCGATTGAGTAAATGAATTAATGAATAAATGTTATTGTTCTCCTTGCCTGTTTTATGGTATTTGTTTTGTATTTGCTATGTGTCAGACACCGTAGATAAGTACTGGGGCAGAGTACAAGTTTATCAGTTTGGCAACAGTCCATGTCCAGCATGGGGCTCACAGTCATAATCCCGATTTTACAGATGAGGCATCTGAGGTGCACATAAATTATGCAACTTGCCTAAGATCATGCAGCCGGCAAGAGGCAGAACATGGATTACAACCCAGGTCCTATGACTCCCAGGCCTTTGATCTTTCCACTAGGCAAGACTGCTTCTCAGTTGGGATCCTTCTCAGTTGAGCCCGGGCTTAGGAGTCAGAGGTCATGGGTTCAAATCCCGGCTCCGCCAATTGTCAGCTGTGTGACTTTGGGCAAGTCACTTCACTTCTCTGTGCCTCAGTTACCTCATCTGTAAAATGGGGACTGAGACTGTGAGCCCCGTGAGGGACAACCTGAAAATCTTGTAGCCTCCCCAGCGCTTAGAACAATGCTTTGCACATAGTAAGCGCTTAATAAATGCCATTATTATTATTATTATTATTATTATTATTATTATTATCCTCATGTTGGACAGGGACTGTGGCTTTTTAATCATCCTAAATCTTCCCTAGAGTTTGGCACTTAGTAGGCACGTAATAAACATCATTATGACCTTATCGATAACTCTTGAAAATGGCATTTAATGCAATCCTATTGTCTGAAGACAACTAACATGGGGATATGAGTGTTGAAGGTTCTGGGGCTGTATATCAGATTGAAGTTGTTCAAAGCAATAGACTGCCAACATGGCCTTATTTAAGGGCTGAGAACATTTAGTGGAGTTTAATTTACCTGTTTCTTTTTCTGCCTCCTCACGAGATCTTTTTTCATAATCTTTTTCCTAGCTAGTTGTGTATGTGTAAATGTATCACATCAACTGGTGCTCGTTAGTACAACTAACTCTACCCAAAACATGACACATTCCGTTAGGTTGAGCACTTAATATTTGTAGAGCACTGTACTAGGCACTTGGAAGAGTAGAATACAATAGAAATAGGGGACTCGTTCCCTTCTTATAATGACGTTACAGTACAGAAAGGGAGACAGAAATCAACATGAATAGCCATTAGTAATTGGATATGTCACATAATAGTAATAATGATCGTAATAGTGTTATTTGTTAAGTTCCAAGTGCTATACTAAGCACTGGGGTAGATAACAGAAACTCAGGTCTGGCTCAAGTTCCTGTCCGACATGGGACTTACATTCTGAGGGAGAACAGATATTTGATCCCCATATTACAGCTGAAGAAACAGAGGCATATCAATTTGAGACAATTATGTAAGTATATGTAGATGTAAATCCCCTCCTCAAACCTGTGCATTTAAAAGATGATGACGTATTTTATTCCATGCCTAATCAAAAATAGATTTGATTAAAAACATTAAAAAACATTTTAAAAAACCCAGAATGAGAAATCAGACATGGTAGTCTCAGTGGAAAGAACACATGACCTTCTGCCTCCCAGGTCTTCGTTCTATCTACTAGACCAAGCTGTTTCCCATAGATAGAATGGATGTAGTAATAGCTGCATTACTAGGGAGAGTGAAAGACGATTTCTTGGAGTCAAATTTAAGGTCTAATATGCAAGCTGAGATTCAATAGCCTGCAAAGGAGAAGCGACAACCAGGACCACACTGACTCCAGGGCCACCTGGAGACCAAATACAGGAAAACGCTCTCCTTTCAGAGAGGCTTGTGGTGCCGGATTACAAGGAGATCAGCCTGGGCATTTCCCATCCCAAACAGGTTTATCCTGCTGGCTCACTGCAGAGGGAGAGGGCTCACACCCCGGGAGGAGTTTTATGCTGGAGAGAAGCAAATATCCGGAAAGCAGGGGAGCGTGCAGATTTAAAGTTCCCGGAGGCTCTGCACAATGTGAGCGCTCAATAAACACAATTGAGTGAATGAATGAATGAATGGAGGCACACACTAACACTCGTGACACGTGTCTACCTCTGGGCTGGGTAGAGGGCCCAGAGCGGGGGTAGCCTGCTGGCCTGGCCAGGAGGAGAGAGGCCGGAGTCCCAGAGGCCGGGGCGGGCATCCTCTTCTTCCTCCGGGCAGAGCCTCCCGAGTCACAGGGAGATGCCCCTGCCCCCGGCCATGTCTTGGGCATCCCTCTGTTCCTCCCTTCAAAGCCCTACTGAGAGCTCACCTCCTCAAGGAGGCCTTCCCAGACTGAGCCCCCTCCTTCCTCTCCCCTCCTTCCCCTCCCCACAGCACCTGTATATGCGTATATATGTTAGTACATATTTATTACTCTATTTTACTTGTACATATTTACTATTCTATTTATTTTATTTTGTTAATATGTTTTCTTTTGTTGTCTGTCTCCCCCTTCAAGACTGTGAACCCGCTGTTGGGTAGGCACCGTCTCTATACGTTTCCAATTTGTACTTCCCAAGAGCTTAGTACAGTGCTCTGCACACAGTAAGCGCTCAATAAATACGATTGAATGAATGAAAGGGCAGAAAATCTCTGCTCAGCCCTGTAGGATTCAGGTGCCACTGTGACCCCTGGCCCGAAGGATGACCTGTGTCTCACATATGAGAGGTGTGAGCTCCCTCCATCAGTGAATGTTCAGCGCTCCTTTACTCCTTGGCCACTACCACGGTGTTTTTGCTCTAGGACAAGAAGCCTCCCTGCATTTGCACCCGCGGTTCTCAGACCCAAGTCCATCATCCCTAGTTGGTTTGGCAGGATAAAAATATAATGATAGTGATTCTAAAATAAAGATGATAACATTTAGTAAGTGCTTTCTAGGTCCTCAGACTTAAGTGGGACAGGGAGTCTGTCCTACCTGTGGGCAGGGACTCTGTCCTACCTGATTAGCTTGGAACTAGCCCAGTGCTTAGAAAGGTGTCAATAAGGAAGGAGTGGGTTTTAATCCACCTTTGACAGATGAGGTATCAGAGGCGTCGAGAAGTTAGGTGATTTGCTGAAGGTCATAAGGACTGGTGGCAGTCCTTGGTGATTCATTCATTCGTTCAATCATATTTATTGAGTGCTTACTGTGTTCAGAGCCCTGGATTTAGCGCTTAGAAAGTATAATTCAGCAACAAATAGAGACGCTTCCTCCCCAAGAACGGGCTCAGAGCCTATGGCTACAGTATGCACACATGGCTACCCACTTTCACATTCCAAATCCTGGAACCTGGACCGAGATTAAGCTCCCATTGCACTCATTTGTCTATTCCAGCCTTTATTTCGATAAAGAGATTAACAGCCACATAGACACACAGGCCAAGAAAATACTCAGAAACTTGAAATCTTTCATTAGAAAACACAAAACCAGGAGAGATAGAAGTCAAGAATAATTGAGTCACCATATCTGCATGAAGCGGTGCATTTGTTAATGGTTATTGTCTCTATGTTTCCACTTGTTAGGGAACCAATATGATCGAAACCCCAGAGGGAGGGCGAAGGAAATGCTCACGTGCTGGGTAAAGATAACCCTTGACGAAGTAACGGCCAACAGAACTCCCCAAAGAGGCATGCTCAAAATCACTTCAGAGTTATCATCTCTGCTTATCTTTGATAGGAAATCCATCCATCCATCAATCAATCAATCTTATTTATTGAGCGCTTACTGTGTGCAGAGCACTGTATAAGCGCTTGGGAAGTACAAGTTGGCAAATCCATGGAGAAGCACCACTCCTGAATGGAGATAGCCTGGGCCTGGGAATCAGAGGATCCAGGTTCTAATTTCGGCTCTGCCAGTTCCCTGCTCTGTGACCTTGGAAAACTCACTTCTCTTCCTCTGTTTCCCAGTTTCCTAGATTGTAAAAGGAGGATAGGTGTTCTCCCTTCTTCTCAGACTGTGAGCCGCAGGCAAGACAGGGACTGTGTCCGACCTAATCAGGTTTGACCGATGGCAGCGCTTAGAACCTAGTTTGCCACATAGTAAGCGCTTAGTAAATGTGCGCTTAGTAATAGCGCTTACTGTGCACCTACAGTGTGGGCAGCCCTGTGCCAGAACGAATGCCATTTCCTTATGGAGCATGTAGAATTTCCAGGATGTTTCATTTCCAAATTCCATGTTTCCCAGAGTTTCAAAAAACAACAACCCCGATTCCTGGATCTCCATAAAGCCAGGATTAGAGACATGACCTTCTGCCTCCCAGGTCCTTGTTCTATCGTCTAGACCATGCTGTTTCCCATAGATAGAATGGATGTAGTAATAGCTGCATTTCTAGGGACAGTGAAAGACGATTTCCTGGAGTCAAATTTAAGGTCTACTCTGCAAGCTCAGATTCAACAGCCTGCAAAGGAAAAGCGAAAACCAGGACCACACTCACTCCAGGGGCACCTGGAGACCAAGTACAGGAAAACGCCCTCCTTTTAGAGAGCCCTGTGGTGCTGGATTACAAGGAGATCAGCCTGGGCATTTCCGATCTCAAACAGGTTTATCCTGCTGGCTCAGTGCAGAGGGAGAGGGCTCACAATGCGGGAGGTGTTTTAGGCCCGAGAGAAACAAATATCCGGAAAGCAGGGGAGCGAGTGTATTTAAAGATCCCGGAGGTACACACCAACAACACTCGTGACACATGTTCAACACTTACTACTTACCCTGTTGTACTTTCCCATTCACGTGGTCCCGTGCTTAGCACACAGTTGGCTCTGGGCGCCATTAGTGCAGGGTTCCTATCATCTACCACTATCGGACTCTGAAATGATCCCTGAACATGGCTTGCCACAAAGGAAGTGATCCATCGACTAGCGTGTGCCAAGTACCAGGAGAGCACAGCGTCCATGAAACCAAGGATGAATTAGGATTCCTGGGGAAGGAGGTGGTCCACAGTGTGAAACGTAGCTGAGTGGTTGAGGAGGATTTGGATGGAGTCGAGGCCTGCGGAATTGGCAAGAAGGAGTTCCTTGGTGACCAGGTGTGAACTCCCTAAAATCTGCCCTGCTCCTTCCTGGTTCCTTGCTTCTCTTGCCCCTTCGTCAACTCTCCCATATTTCCCAGCGGTATCTCAAAAAGTTATCTCCCTTCTCCTCTCGAAAGCCAACCCCTCCACCTGCAACTTATCCCATCCCTCAGAAGCTTGTCGAAACCCTTGCCCCTCCCTCCTTCCCTCCCTGACCACTATCTCCAGCTGTATGCTTTCCAGTGGCTTCTTCTCTACTGCTTTCAAATATGCTGATGTCTCCCCTAACCTAAAAAAACCCCTCGCTTGACTCCAGGGCTCCCTCCACTTATCGTCCCATCTCCATTCTACCATTCCTTTCCAACCTCCTTGAGCAAGTTGTCTACACCCACTCTCTCAAATTCCTATCCACCAATTCTTTCCTTGGCCCCATCTAATCTGGCTCCTTCCCCCTTCACAGAAACGACCTTCTCAAAGGCCTCCAATGATCCCTGACTTGCCAGATCCAGCAGCCTCTACTCCCGCCTAATCCACCTCGATTCTCAGCTGCCTTAAGCACTGTGGACCACCTCCTACTCCTAGAAACATTACCCAACCTCGACTTAGCTGAAATTGTCTTTACCTGATTCCCCTCTCATCTCTCCGGCAGCTTATTCCCATTCATTCATGGAAGCTGCCACCCCCGCCGCCTTCACTTCCTCTCCTCCAATTCCCTCCTTGACCCCCTCCAATCCGGCTTCCATCCTCTTCATTCCACAGAAACTGCCCCCTCCCAAGTCACCAACGATCTCCTTCTTGCCAAATGCAATAGCTTCTGATCCTGATCCTGCGCCAACAGTCAGACGACTTCGACACAGTGGACAACCCCCTTTTCTTGGAAACAACATGAAATTAATCATCTCCACAAAGACTCTGAGCAGGAGATGCTCGCCGCACCGCCTCTGGACACACTAGCTCGTAGCCCCTGAGCCCAATTGACTCTGGCCACATGTCTGAGCCTAAGGTCAGGTGATCCCCCGCCTACTCGGAACAAGCCCCGCCCCCTTCAGAATATCTCCTCCACGTGCCGCCTCTTCCACGTCAAGACCTTCCCTTAATAATGGTGGCCATGGCGACGGCCCCCCCTCCCCCGCCAACTGCCGGGCCCTGCTTAACTGACAGAGCTGAACAGGGAAGATTTGCACCTACTAGGCTCTAGTCGGGACCCATTTGATTCGGGGAAACCTACATGAACTGACTTCTCGGAATCTTGCACAGAGTCTGTGATCTAACCCGACACTGGTGAGAAGAGTCAATGAGTTTGGGGCCGGTGGGTTCCCCTCGGCGGCGGGGGGGGGGGAGCTTTTTAATGGGGACCACAAGTCCAGGGCGGGATCCAGGGGCTGGCTGTTTGGGGAAGGATCTCGCTCCAGGCCTTTCTGGGGCCCGTTACCCAAAGGCCAGTGCTCCCTATGCAGGAGCGGCCGGGCGCGGGAGGGTATCGATGGAGCGCTTCCTGTGGGCATAGCGCTGTACTGAGCACTGGCAGAGCACTCCCCGTTGGGATTCAGGCCCAGTCCTCGCCCCTTGGTTAGGTCTTCTGATCTAACAGTGTCACCGGGGGGGTGGGGTCGGGGCCTGGGGCAGACCCATCGCGAGCGACGAAACGATAAAGCAGGACACAGTGTCGGGCCCGGCGGGGACCGATACTTCATGGAGAGAGAGAAAAGTGGCGGAGAGCGGGGTGCTACTGCCCGTCCCTTCTGACGGCAACTTTTCCCACCGGTCTCTTTCTTTCCAGAGCCACCATGGCGTAGCGGGCCTGGCAAGTCCGGAGGCAGAAGGGATTCTGCACGACCTGGTTGAGAAGGTGGTGAGTTGGAGGGGGAAGAAAATGTTCCCGGTTGGACAGGGATTGTGTCCATTGTGTTTACAGTGATCTAACTCCGTGCTCTGTACGGTGGTTGGCACTTGGGCATCTTGTCTGCTGAGTGACCTTGTACATGTCACTTTGCTTCTCAGGGCTTCCGTTACCTCTTCTGTAAAATGGGGATCAACTCTCTGAGCTCCGTGTGGGATATGGACTGTGTCTAACCTAATTGATTTGAATCTGCTCCAGGGCATAGTACCGGGGCGGGCATAAAGTAAGAGCTTAATAAATAACATATGAAAAAAAAAGGAGGAAGGAAGGGAGAATCCACGTGAGGGAGGCGGCCCAGCTTGCCGATTCTGGCCTTTAACCGATCCAGCCCGCTCTTTCTTGAGTGTTTACTGAGAGAAGATTGTACCGAGAGTTTTCCGTCCCCTTCGGCACACTCATATGACAAGGATACTGGAGGAAGTCAGCCTGAGGGGAGAGTCAGGCCCAGACGAGAGGATGACGAGGGGAGAGGCAGACAGGGGGTGAGTCAGGTCGGGGAGGCCCAGATACGGGTCGGTGAGAGGGGGACAGACAGACAGGGAAGAGTCAGACTAGGGGAGAATCAGAAGGGGGAGGTTCCGACTGGGGAGAGTCGGATGGGAGAGGGTCAGGTAGCCCCCTCTCCTCCTAACGGCATTCACTGAGCAGAGCGGGTAGGAGGCCTCTATTTGACCGTTGAAGATGGCGTCAGTCCCAGCTGCGCCGCTTCTTCAAGGAGCCGCCGGTTCTTTCCAGGGCAGGATGTGGGGGTGGGCTGCCACCTCCCCCACCGTCAGTCCTCGGGAGGGGGCGGGGCCAGCTCACACACACCCGTCAATCAGCGGGCGAGAGAGAAACTGCCTGGCCCAGGCGGGAAGGGGCGGAGCGAGCTAGCAATGGCGGGCCATCAGCGAGCGAGAGAGGAGCGGCCGGGCCCAAGGTGGGCGGGGACAGAGTGAGCACACAAAGAGCAGCCAGTCAGCGAGGGAGCGGGGTAGGAGGAAGGGGGACGCGAAAAGCAGCCAATTGTGGTGGCTCCCCGACGCCCCTCCCCCGTGTCCCCCCGGCCCCGCCCTCCCTGGAGCAGAACTAATCGAGCTCGTCTTGGGCGGGGCAGGCCGGGGCTGAGGGGCCGAGAGCAGCAACGCCATTTCTCTTTGAGGGCGCCGCCTGATAGGCCTCCCTGCCTGGATGAGGTGGCTGGGTTGAAAGGCGTGGGGTTGCCCCACAGTGGGGAGTCTCTATGACTGGGTTGGGGAGGGAAGGGAAGACGGGGGCCGTATGCAACTGCCACTCTCTTCCTGGCCAGCCTGCCCAGCCTCCCCTTCCCCCTCTTTGTCTAGCGCTGTCTCGTCTGGGACGTCACCCAGGGTCACGTGACGGGGGCAAATCCCATGCCCCCCGCGGAACGGTACAGTTCGTTTAGGACCCACGATGTCTTCTCGGGCGCCTTGCCCATCGGACATGGGCCGGGGACCTGGAGGGCATCAGGGCCGGAAGACCGTTCTCCTGGGGGCCACAGGCTTTCTCCCTCCTGTTCCCCGCAGAGGGTGATAATCGCAATAATAATAAAATAATAATAATAATGATAGTAATGATTATAATAGTGCTAATAAGAAGGACGGTAATAATAGTGATAATTAAGGTGAGCAAGAGTGAATCCATCTTGTGACGTAGAAACAGTCAGATGGGTACCTGTATATGTATATGAACATACACACATATGTGTGTGTTTGTGTTTGTACACGTGAAGGTATATGCATGTATTTACTCCTCTTGAATGGATTAAGCATGGAATAAAACCTTTCCGCTGTATACAGTGCTGGTTTACAAGTTCACTTTGAACTTGTCAGCGAGTGACCGACGCAGTGGGTGCTCCCAGTTAATAAGGGCTGCCCGGGGTGGGGGAGGTGAATCCACAGATCTCGCCCCAGGTGATCAGGAATCTGAGGGACGTGAATCCACGGATCTCGTCCAAGGGCAGCAGCAATTTTTGGGTGAGGTGAATTCTTTAGTAGGCTGGGGAGTACAGGCAGGGCAAACATCTCCGTCGGTGTTCCTGACAATACTAATAATATTCATAATAGTAGTGGTAATAATATTAATAATAATGATAATAATGACAATGGTATTTGTAATTTACTGATTATGTGACAACCCTCTACTAAGCGCTGGGGTAGATACAGGGTAATCAGGCTGGACACAGTCCCTGTCCCACGTGGCTACCCGAGGGGACTTATGCCCTCAGAAGAAGACACTTAACACTGTGCCTCAGTTACCTCAACTGTAAAAGTGGGGATTAAGATTGTGAGCACCATCTGCGACAGGGTCTGTGTCCAACCTCACTCGCTTGTACCTACCCAGCGATTACTACAGTGCTTGGCACGTTGTAAATGCTTAGAAAATGCCACAATTATTGTTATGATATATACATATTAGAAAAAAAACCACCCGTATGCCTGGCTCAAAGGAAGAAGTTAACAAATAACAAGCAAATCCAAGTCTACCTAGGTCCTATTTTCAGAACAAAAGGTAATGTCCGAGGGATCGGAAAGGTTTCAAAGCTTGTATTTGCAATAACTCATACGACAACCCAGAAGAAAACAGAAACGTGTCATGCATAGGTTGGAAGAAACACTTTTATAATAATGATCAATCAATCAATCAATCGTATTTATGGAGCGCTTACTGTGTGCAGAGCAGTGTACTAAGCGGTTGGGAAGTACAATGATAATGTACAATGATAACCAGAAGCGTTTGTTAAGCGCTTACCATGCGCCAAGCCCTGTTCTAATTGTATCAGTTTTGTGGTTTATCCAGTCTATGCTGCTTTTTCATTTCATTTTGGAAAGGCACAGAACAGATATGTACACCTCCGGGCTCAGTGGAAAGAGCACGGGCTTGGGACTCAGAGGTCATGGGTTCTAATCCAAGCTCCACAACTTGTCAGCTGCACGACTTTGGGCAAGTCACTTAACTTCTCTGTGCCCCAGTTCCCTCGTCTGTAAAATGGGGATTAAGACGGTGAGAACCACGTGAGACAACCTTGATTACCTTGTATCCCCCCATCGCTTAGAACAGTGCTTGGCACGTAGTAAGCGCTTAAAAATGCCAACATTATTATTATTATTATTATTATTGCTATTGTTATCATTATTATTATTATTATTTAATGTTACTCAGTTTGCGCTAAAGAGAAACCTCTGTCAGTTTTCAGAAATACGGAAGAACATCAACCCTATTACTACTACGAACCAATCAATCAATCATTTCCACTTATTACATGTTATTGTGTTCCAGGAACTGTAAAGCGCTTGGGAAGGTGCAGCTTAACAGAATTAATTGGGAGATGTGATCCATGGCCATAAGGAGGTTATGGTCTACTGCGTGCAGAGCACTGCACTGAGTACTTGGGAGAGGAAAATAGAGGCAGTAGATAAGATCCTGCCCTCAGGGAGCGTAGAGTCTATTGTGTGAGGACGACACGTGTCATTGTCACGAGACTTGACTGAGATATTAGTCCTCCCTGGCCTCCCCTAGGCTGCGAAAGATCTATCTCTCCTGATTCCTGTTCCCCTTGGATGAGATCCTTGGATGCCATTCACCCAGATTTCTGATCCACTGGGGCAAGATCCCTAGATTCGCCTCCCCTGCTGGGCAGCCCGCATTAACCGGGAACTTCTACTGTGTCAGCCACCCGTTGACAAGTTCAAAGTGAAACCAAACCACCAACGTATACAGAGGAAAGCGCTATTCCATAGTTAGTCAAATTGAAAAGAAGGGGTGAAAGGGTATACACAGCGCTATTCCATTGTTAGTCAAATTAAAAAGGGGTGAAAGTCTACACACACACACACACACACACACTCACATACACAAATTATGACAAATGTAGATATCCATCTCATTGTTTTCCCCAGGTTCCTGCAGATGGATCCACGTAGGAGTTCGAGGAATCCGGCTGCCCGCAGCACATTGTCGTGGCTCAAGTCTTAGGCGCTTTAGCTGCGGCCTAAGGGACCAGTTCTTTTCCCACTTTGTTGGTTGTTTGGCGCGGAGGGTGTGGGGGGGGCTGCAGTCGGGGGTCCTGATTCGCTGCTCTGATTGCCTGCTGTTCTTAAACCCATTACCGGGTAAAACCAGGGGAAGCCGTTAACCCGCCCCGCCCCGCCTCCCCTGCGGGCTCATCTAGCATTCTTTCTACCGCCTGACAGCAGGGCAATTCACCACCTCCTCAGACTCCTTTGGAAAACAATTCTGTTTCTCCTCAAATTCTTCCTCATTAAAATTCTCAGACAAATTAATTTCTTCTCTAATGCCTTCTTTGGTATTATTGCTTATCGGGTAAAATAAACCCAACAACTACAGTGTTTTAGGAAATGGCTTCTGTGTTACAAGACGGATTCGTTCTTCCTCACCAGACATGTGTCCCTTATCCTAAAAAAACTCTCCCTTGACCCCAAGGCTCCCTCCAGTAATCACACCATCTCACTCCCACCAGTTCTCTCCACACTCCTTCAGCGAGTTGGCTACACCCGCTGTCTCCACTTTGTCCCCTCCAATTCTCTCGCTGACCACCTCCAATCTGGCTGCAGCCATATTCATTCTACTGACACCATCCTCTCTAAGGTCACAAATCGTTTCGTTCTTACCACATCCAACAACCTCTACCCCAACCTAATCCTCCTTGACCTGTCAGCTGTCGTCGACACTGTCGACTGCTCTCTTCTCCTGGAAACATTTTCCAACCTTTACTTCCCTGACTCTCCTGGTTCTCCTCCTATTTCTCTGGCTCCTCTTTCTCAGTCTCATTCTCAGGCTCCTCCTCTGTCTCCTACCCATAACAGTGGGTGTCTCTCGAGGCTCAGTTCTGAATCCTCTTCCATTCCCCATCTATACCCTCTCCCTTGGAGAACTCATTTACTCCTATGGGTTCAAATCCCAGCTCTCTATGGACGATTCCCAAAACTCTCTCTCCAGCCCTGATCACTTTCCCTCTCTGCAGTCTCGAATTTCCTCCTGTCTTCAAGGCTTCTCTCCTTGGATGTCCTGCCATCCTTCAAAGAGCTCAGTAAGTGAGAAGAAGCATGGTTCAGTGGATAGAGCACAGGTCTGGGAGTCAGAAGATTGTGGGTTCTAATCCCTGCTCCACCACTTGTCTGCTGTGTGATCTTAGGTAAGTCACTTCACTTCTCTGTGCCTCAGATCTCTCCTCCATAAAATGGGGATTGAGAGGATTGAGACTGTGAGCCCCATGTGGGACAGGGCCTGTGCCTAACGTGATATGCTGATTTCCAGCCCAGTGCCTGGCACACAGTAAGTGCTTAACAAATACCACTATAATCATTACTATTATTTATAAATAGGACTGATGTATTGATTGATTGATCGAGTTGAGTCTCACTCATATTTCTATCTGAAAGGCATCCACTGGTTTGAGGGTCTACACATCCCACTTGATCTTGGGTTCGCCCATAAATCCCTCTGAGAGTGAGAGAACCTTCGTCCCTACTGGGACGAAAGAGGAATCATCAATGGCAAGAAGAAATCATCCACAGTGCCCACCTGACTGTATTTCTGAGTCAACATGGTGAACTGTGACTCCTCTAGTCCTGACTCGGCCACTTCTCTGCTGTATCATCTTGGGCATGAAACCTTACTTCTCTGGGCCTCAGTTCCCTCATCGGAAAAACGGGGATTCAATCCCTGTTCTCCCTCCTACTTGGAATGTGAGTCTCTTGAGGGCCCTGGGCATGTAATATGTGCTTGACCACTACTACACTAATCATCATCCTTATTATGAATAGAAAGGTATTTTCGTTCGCACTATTTTTTTCTGAAATTTAGAATCTTTGTCTTCTTAGAATGTGTACGTTACAATGTTGGTTGTTTTTTCACAGCCTTGACTCATTCGTTCGCTCCTGATGGGTGTTTTCAGGGAACCAGGGCTCTATAAGAAATTCTTCATTTCCAGAGCTGGGCTTTTATCTTTCTCACCAATGAGAGGTTTAGAGCAGGGCCTAGTGGAAATAGAGCCTGGGCCTGGGAGTCAGTAGCTGGTGGATCCAGGCTCCCCTGGGGAAGGCAGCCTAGTGGGCTAGGAGTGCCTGGGTTCTGTGAGGGGAGGTGGTGTCCAGGGTCTGGAGAGCTGGCCAGAAGCCCGGGACTTGAACCGATTCTCTCTAAGTCGGGTGTGCGGGCAGCACGCTGCCCCACACAGCAGCATTTGGGGGCTCAGGGCCTCATGGCTGCAGGGAACATTCAGGGTTCGTGGCTGTAGGGAGCATTTAGGGTTCGTGGCTCATTCATTCATTCATTCATTCAATAGCATTTAT
This sequence comes from Tachyglossus aculeatus, assembly GCF_015852505.1. NCBI lineage: Eukaryota > Metazoa > Chordata > Mammalia > Monotremata > Tachyglossidae > Tachyglossus > Tachyglossus aculeatus. The sequence continues at coordinate 47,541,635 of NC_052098.1, read as the reverse complement.
TGAGCGCTTACTGTGTGCAGAGCACTGTACTAAGAGCTTGGGAAGTACAAGTTAGCAACAAATAGAGACGGTCCCTACCCAACAGTGGGCTAACAGTTTAGAACGGGGAGACAGAGAACAAAACAAAACATATTAACAAAATAAAATAAATAGAATAAACATGTACAAATAAAATAGAGTCATAAATATGTACAAACATATATACATATACACAGGTGCTGTAGGGGGGGAGGAGGTAAGGCAGTGGGGATGGAGAGGGGGAGGAGGGGGAGAGGGAGGGGGGCGCTTGGTCTGGGAAGGCCTCCTGGAGGAGGTGAGCTCTCAGTAGGGCCTTACTCCAGGAGCATTTAGGGTTCACGGCTGCAGGGAGCGTTTATGGTTCTCAGCTGTAGAGCATTTAGAGGTTCAGGGTTGTGAGACACGCAGCTGGTCAGGCTCCCTGAGGACGGGGTGGGGGATGTAGGAGGGGTACCCAACAGGGTGCAATTGAAGCCAGGTTTATGAGAACAGCAGTCTCAGGGTTGGGGTGGGGGCGGGGAGGCTGGTAATATGACCCCGGGGTTGGGTCATCCTGGAGCCATCGTTTGTGTACCATCAGGGTTACTCACATCAGTGAGAACAGGAGCGATGAAGAGGTGACTGGCAAATGTTGAAGGACTGAAAAGATGCAGACTTGGCCATCAGACTTTAAAGGAGTGGGGCGATGCAGATGTGGCTGGTGGATGTTGTAGGACGGTGGCGATGGGGACGTAGTATGCCGATGGTAAATATCGGGAACGATGTGGAAGTGGCCGGCAGAGCTGGATGGACAGTGGCAACCTGGACGTGGCCAACTGACGTTACAGGACCGTAGCGGTCCATTGGTTGACGATCAAAATAATGGGGTGCTGCAGTCATGGCCCACAGACATTAAAGGGAGGGTCCATGTGGGCGTGGCTGGTAGGCCATATTAGAATGGCCACGCTGTAGACATGGCTGGCAGACATTAAAGGTGATCTGATTTTCAAAACCGGGGGTGATGCGGACATTTCCAGCTGGTGTCAATGGCCGGGGGCCTTGCAGACATTGCTGGCTTTGCGTTTTAGGATGAGAACTATGTGGATGTGGCCAGAGGATGTTCGAGGACAGGGCTAATGTGGTCATGGCCCACTGACATTAAGGGACGGGGGCGGATGCAGGCGTGGCCAGCTGCCATTAAAGAACTAGAGAGAGCAGGATGTGGCCAGCTGATATAAAAGGAGTGTATCTATCTAGACGTGGCCACCTGATGTTGAAGGACTGCAGCAAGGCAGACGTGACATGTGGGAAGCGTTCCAGCTAGGGCTAGGAGAGGCCAGATCCCCTGGGCGAGGGCAGGGCCAGCCTTCCTGTGGCAGTCGGGAGTAGGGGAGGGCGGGGGCGTGAAGGTCCGGCTGGTCATCACCGGGCCATCGGGAGAGGCCGGCATCGTGTTCACTCCCCGCCCTGGGGGTGCACCCGGGTCTTTCCCGGAAGGCATTCTTCACCCACCTCTGGGCACGGGCCACCCAGCCCAGCACCCTTCTCTTCTGCTTTTCTTTGGCATCTTCTTCCACCTCAAGCCAAACTTTTCTGAGTCTTGGGAACAGGGCTCCCAGCCCGCAGAATCTCACTACCTGTGGAGGGCTTTGGGGACAGAACCTGCTGGGTCTCTCGTGTTTCTCCTCCTCCTCCTCCGCCTTCTCCTCGAGGCCATAGCCCTCCTCCTCGAGTTCCTCCCCCTCCTTTTCCTCTATTCGGATTATAATTTGGAGTTCCCAGAGTATGGTGATGTTGGTCAGATGTTCGAAGTTGTGGCGAAAGGAAGGACAAAGCACTGGGGTCTGGGAACTCCTGCGCCTCCACTCTCTCCCGGCCTGATCCGGGCGGGGTCTCTGTTCTCACCTCCTGCCCTTGGCCGACCCAAGGACCGCTCAGACCCACCCCCTCCTCCCCCCAGCCCCCAAGCAGGCCGCCTCATCCTGCCCTTCCTCTTTCCCGCTGCCAACCTCCAACCCCACTCTCAACACCCCTATTCACCCCCACGGGGGTCCGGATCCCTGTCTCTGGGGATGCAGGATGCCCTAGTGGAAAGAGCACAGCCCAGGGAGTCCAAAGGCCCTTGATTATGGTCCTGGCTCCACCCTTTTGTGCACTGTGTGAACTTGGGCAAGTCACCGCCCTTTCCTGTGTCTCTGCTATTACCTATTCTGTAAAACTGGGATTAAGGCTGTGAATCTCATTGGGACAGAGATTGTGCCCAACCCAATTCCTTTGTATCTATCCCAGTGCTTAGAACAGTACTTGACACAGAGTAAATGATTAACCAAGCCCATCGTCACCTACCCCAGGGCTTTGTACAATGTCTTGCATATACTCAGTGCATAGGACATACCATCATTATCGTTATTATTATTATTTTGATCACCCGCGGTGGGGAAGGAGAGGAGGGGACACTGTTGCCCCGTGGGGAAGGGTTTGCCAGCTCTGCTGCCCGTGGGTTCCCGGCCCCCTTCCAAAGGGCAAGGCGCCTGAGGAGCCCCCGGGGGTCCTGGGCGGAGCGCTCAGGGGTGGGGCATGGGGGGGTTGGGGCGGGATGGATCGTCACGTGACCCTCGTTGACGTTACCATGGGGCCGGCGGCCGTCCACTGGGGAGAGGGCGGAAACGCTGGGCAGGCTGTCAATGGGGAAGCAAGGGTCAGCAGCTGGGAGTCCCTGCCGTCCCTCCCTGCGCCCCACCCAGTCAGAGAGGTTTCCGCCGTGAGGCAGCAGTCCTCTCTCCATGGCAAGGAGGTTTATTAGGCGGCGCCTTCAGACATGGCGCTGCTTCCCTCGAGCCCTGGCCTCGATTCCTTCTTCTCGGGGTTGGGCAGCGGTGGCGGGGACAGGAGGGGCGTCGGGGAGCCACTATGATCGGTTGTCCGTCGCGTGCTGACCCTTCCCCATGGGCCGGGTAGCTCCTCGCTCCCTCACTGATTGTCTGCTCTTAGGGAGCTCGCTCTGTCCCCTCCCACCTTGGGACCGGACGCACCTCTCTCACTCGCTGATTGCCTGCCCTCTGTTAGCTCGCTCCGCCCCCTCCAGCCTGGGCCAGGCAGCTCCTCTCTCACCTGCTGATTGGCGGGTTTGTGTGAGCTGGCCCCGCACCCTCCTGCGGGCTGACTGAGGCCGAGGCGGTGAGCCGACCAGCACATCTTTTCGTGGTAATGGGCCACGGCCTCTTTAAGACCAGCCACGCTTTTAACTGGTGCCACCTTCAAATGTCCAATTGAGGGCTCTGTCCCCCGCCCTGCTGACTGATGTCCATCAAGAGGGGCAGGGCGAAGCCAATGGGGGCGGGGCACAGAGAAGTCAGGGCATAAGACCTTAAGGGAGCGGGGCCTAGATGGGCGGGGCACAGAGAGGGCAGCTACAGGAGACATTGAGGGGATCGGGAGGGGGCCAGGCTCACTCTTCCTCTCCCATCTAACGCAAAGTGACCTGCCGTAGGTCACCCAACAGACAAGTGGCAGAGCCGGGATGAGAAACCAGGTTCTTCTGACTCCCAACCCTACCCTCTATCGGGTAGGCCACATCGCTTCCCTTAACTTACTCTATGACAACTGCTGTACCAAGCACCGAGTTAGATACCCTATCGGCACTTTGGGCACAATCCCACTTTGGGCCTTTTCTTTCCTCTCAGACTCGCCACTTTCCCTGCTGGCTGAATACTGCAGTTTTCACCTTGACTAAACAATGTATTAAACTTACTGCCCTTTGGCATATTGCTTCCTGTAATCACAGCCAGCCAGCCAGCCAGATAGGCTCTAAGCAATGACCAAAAGATAGTACATATTGTTTTCTTCCTCACATTTCTTAGGGCTATTGATTCACCCAACACTCTGTTGTTTGCCTCTGTAGAAGGAATGTCAAGCTTGTAGCCCCCACGGGACTGCACACAGTCCGGACACTGGACTTGCGCCAGGGCTATGCGCTTGCTGAGGTCGAGGTCTAGTGTTGAAGGACAATAAGCTAAGTTAAAGACCCTGGCATTAACTCGGCCTCTTTTATTTTAAGACCACTAACTCTTTCTTACATGGACTCGAACCCGAATCTGCTTCCTAAACTAACTTGCTCAACAAACATGACCCTCAGCCCTCTGCTTGGCACATCCTGTGGAGAGGCCCCCAGTTTAATGCTCTGCAGAAGCAAGAAAAAAGAAGGAAAACCGAAGAAGAAACAAAACCGCACTGTCATCACAAATGCCAGAAACCGAACAAAGCATCTAGTAGTGATAGATTTGGGCATACCCGGAAGAAGCTCGAAGTTACGGTCAACAAGCATAGCGTAAGAGGAGGGGGAAATTACACTCATGTTGCTGCTCACTGTCTTCCTAAAAGAAGGCGGGGACTGCCCAGGCCAGAGGGACCTCTTAGGCCAGAAACAGCCGTGCCAATCCGCCTTGTTAAGGATCTGACCTCCGGATGGGTCTGATCATCGAACGGTAGGAAAATTCTATGCCTGGGTTAGTGGGGCATAGGTGTGTTCTTGCTATAGCTGAATCTTTCACTGTTGTATCTGGTTTCTACATTGTGGTGATCATTCCTTCGGCGTCTCCAAGAAAAGAACCCTCTAATAGAATCTCGGAGAACCAGTTGGCCATTCGGGACTCGACATCCTTGGTGTCAGAAGTCTTGGGTCTTGGCACCCTGATTGGAATGCACCGTACGTCCTGTCTGACAAGGTTGTAATCTTAGTGTTATCCTTGACTCCTCTCTCTCATTCAAGCCGCACAATCAATCTGTCACCAAATCCTGTCGGTCCCACCTTCACAACATTGCTAAAATATGCCCTTTCCTCTCCATCCAAACTGACACCACGTTAATCCAATCATTCATCCTATCCTACGTAGAATACTGCATCTGCCTCCTTGCTGACCTCCCAAACTCCTGTCTCTCCCCACTCCAGTCCATATTTCACGCCGCTGCCCTGCTCATTTTTCTACAAAAACGTTCAGAACAAGTCATCCCCCCCTCCTCAAAAATCTCCAGTGGTTACCTATCCACCTCCATATCCCACAAAACGTCCTCACCATAGATTTCACAGTAGTCCAACAACTTGCCCCCTTCAACCTCACTTCACTTCTCTCCTTCTACAACCCAGCCTACACATTTCGCTCCTCTGGTGCTAACCTTCTCACGCTGCCTCGTTCTCACCTATCTCACTGCCAACACCTGGCTCACTCCCTGCTTCTGCCCTCCTCCTTCAAATCCGACAGACGGTTACTCTCACCCACTCCAAAGCCTTATTGAAGGCACGGGATTCCAGCCCAGACTAAGCCCCGTTTTCCTTCATTTCTCACTCCCTTCTGCTTTGCCTTGACTTTCTCCCTTTGCTCTTACACCCGGCCCATCCCTAAAGTACTTATGTATATAACTGTAATTTTATTTATTTGGAATGATTTTTGTCTCCCAACGCCCCAGACTTTGAGCTCATTTTGGACAGGGATTGTCACTATTTATTGCTGTATTGTACTTTCCCAATTGCTTAGTACAGAGATCTGCGTACATTACGTGGTCAGTGCTTGGCACATAGTAAGCGCTTAACAAATACCATTACTGTTATTATTATTATTATTATTATTATCGATAAATATGATTGAGTGAATGAATTAATGAATGAATAGACCTCCCGGACGAGGGGAGAGAAGTTAGCACTGAGTGAAACATGCAAGGATCTTGTGAGCCGGACCCCAGGGACAAGGGGAGAAATAGACGCCCTTAGGCATGCAAGGTTTATAGGAAAGGGAATGGTTGGACCATTGTAAGATGGGACAGTGAGTGATTAAATGGAGCCTAGGGAAACCAGGAAACCCTAAACAGAGAAGGCTTAGACAGACGCTTAATTATGCGCTCAATAAATACGATTGAAGGTTAAGCCTGGAAAGGAACTGAGGTCACCATCAGCCTCCTTTTTGTTAGCCTTAACTATGGGTAGGAGAAAATTTGAAAGTTTGCAAAGCCAGCCTCGACAGGGCAGAGGAAAGAATGGGAGCCGCTGAACGAGACGCAGCTGCCTAGCGAGCGAACTCTCAGGTTTTACAGGGGTGCATGGCCAAATTGCAAGAGACTCTAGAGACCTCAGTGAAGTAATAATTAGAAGAAAACAGACAGAAGCCGACCGCCCCGGTGGCTGTAGCTGGAGCAGTGTGTGGAGTTGGACCAGATTTCGCCATTGGACCCTGTGACCCCTCGGAGGACTCCCTGTCCCTGAACATCCGGGGGGCTTCCCCTTCCTTAGTCAGAGAAACCCCATTGAGCGTCCCCTTCCCAAGGCCTCACTTTACCTCGTGATTAAGGAGTAGGAATCTGAGGGCGAGGCAGGAGTTTCCTCACTGGCTAGGCGACAAGAGAATGTTCAGGGCAGAACAATAGCTCGATTTACCGGACAACAACTCAGATAGCTACAAGACCAATATTATAAAGATTCCAAGGAGCCACTTAGGCTCCACTTAGTATTAGGGACCACTTAGTCTCTGCTGAAGAAGGGAAGTCCCTGATGATCACCTGAAAACATCTCAGTTCTAAGTACTGGAAAGACTGCATGAACAAGTTGAGACTAAGGTCCCCCTCGTGTTCAGGTGCCAGAATTGTCATGTAGGACGTTTTGGGAATGCCACGGTGTTGGAATTTGAGGTGATGCCAAAAGAGAGATTATGTATATAGATGTGGGTGGAGCCGGAATGAGGAAAGGTTGTAAATATGGACGAGAGTGAGAGGCTTGAAGAAAAGCCCCAAAGATTTGTCTCTAAAGAGATAATGAGGGAGTGAGTATAGAGGAACAGGAATCGGAATGTCTCAGGAAGGAATGATAATGTTAAATAAGGACTTAGACCTTGTTTTGGGGGAATGGAAATAAGCAGCTCATTTGATAGGAGGGATTGGCTGCATTGGCTAGTCTGTGTGAAATTATGTGTAAAATGAGTTCTGTTGAATGGAGCGGCCAGTGTTGTGACCGAATTTGGGTAGCTCCAAAGGTTGAGAGTCTTCTTGCTTGTTTAGCTTTTTTAAGCTTTTCCCCTTCTCTTAGTTAACTTCAGAGAATCCACAATTGAGGCATGGCAGCAGATAAGGAAACCCTAAGGGGCTGGAGCTATCGGTTTAGAAGATCAAAGGGAAAATTGAAGGGAAGGCGTCTCCCTCAACCCCAATGGGTAACTCTCAAACGAATTGATTGACTGGCTTTATTGTGAAGTGGGGATCTCGTGGTTGGGAAAGTTAGTTCTCAACTAGTGAAATGAAAGGAGGAATGGGGAAAGGAGAATTTTTCCATTGCTCTTTCAAGGCCAGGGATGCCTGTAGAAGTGGTGATTTGGTTACTGTAACTATGATTCCACTGGCATCCTGCTGTGCTTGTTAATTTGGTAAAGAGGTGTATAGGCAGGTTGAAGATAAACTTTCATCTTTCTATCCGGCTGGTAGAAACGTGATAGTTGGAGCAAAACATTTTACCGGGATGCCATCACTATGGAATTAACAATGTATAGTGAAGAGGAAAAGAGAGAATGTAAAGACAATATAATATAAAATATGCAATATATGTATACATTTATATGTTCTACATATGTAATGTTCCTTACATAATTTTGGATGAACGAGAGCATGAAAATGTGCTGCCAAGAAATGTCGTTCTGAAAGAAAAGGTAATATTCTGATCGAAAGGGAATATTTGTAAAAATTAGATCTGGATTTTTGGTGAATGGGAACTAGAGGAAATCCTGAGGAATTTGTTAAAGATATGGTTGGCCTACTGGGTTGCACAAATTCCTTGGGGAATGAACCTAGCATGGGACACCTCCTTATTTACCAAAGGGACTTTAGATCCACCTCAAGCACCAGCTTTCCAAATGGCTCCTAAGGATGAACTAAAGCAGAATTAAGTGGAGAAACTTTTTATCTGCCATGAATCTTAAGATGTCTGATAAGGAGACAGCGACACACAAAGGAAGGATTTAATTACTGAATGTTACCAATTCAGTGTATTGAAAATGGGATTTATTTGTTCATCTTTGCTTGTGGCATTGCTCTTTGGCCTCAAATAGTGTTTAATATCAAATTTCCATTATGTTGAGGGTTAAGGCAATACAGGCTCTGTAATCTGTTTCTACTATAACCTGGCAAATGGTTCGGTCACTTGTCTGCTGTTTGACCTTGGGCAAGTCACTTCACTTCCGTGGGTCTCAGTTACCTCATAGATAAGATGGAGATTGAGACTGTGAACCCCATTTGGGACAGTGACTGGGTCCATACCGTATCCATACCCGCGGTTAGAACAGTGCCTGGATCATAGTAAGCGCATAACAAATATCGTGATCATTATAAGTATTATCATTATGAATGTTCGTCACTCTGTGTGATACACGATCATATGGGAAGAACAAGGTTTGGATGTTTGTTGATCTTTGTCTTCACAACTGTGTTTCCTTTAAGGGACTAGGATGATTCAGGCATTCCATCCCAAGGACTTGGAAAGTGACAAAGTGACAACGTCATCGGAGATTATTGTTAACATTGAACACTTTTAAGGATGAATCTTAAGTACTATGGGGAAAGAACTGTTATTTCAAACTTTATCAATTGTATTTAACTATATGATGGTGGTGGCTACTTATCTGCCTAACGATTCTATGGTTAGTATACTATCTTCCAGGATTTTACTCCCGTAGGGCACATTGGTTGCCAGAAAGGTCCAGCAAAGGGATCGTTGCTCAACAGCTTATTAGAGAGCCTGTCTTCAGTGTGAGGCATGATATCAAAGGGACAGGGACATGGTCCCACCAGACCACCTGATCCAGAGATTGTGGGCACCAGTATTATCTGGGTGAAGATGGGAACTCCAAGACCAGAAGAACATTTTGCCTTTGCTTGACAGCTTGTTTATAACATTGTTGGCATAATCTTAATGGATAATTGTAAACAGAGAAGAACAGAACACCTAGTGAATAATAGAAGCCATATGTTGATCTGGTAGAATCCCTCTTGTTGTCTTATTGGTGAGGGTCCCAAAGCTTTCCTCAACAGCACGGTAATCTCCCCGACCGTTCTTTCCTTGGCCCTCCTGTTGGTTCTCAGCTAAAAAGGAGAGCCAAGGACAACTGGTAGCAAAGGAGAAAATTGAAGTGAAGCCCTGCATCCCACTGTCATCCTATTGCTGCTGCAGGTGACCGTCTTACTCTACCTTGTTGCTCGTTGGACACACCACAAGGTATGAATGCTAATGCATGGGTGTACCTGTTTTGCAAATACAACCACTTGTCAATCAGTTTTAGGTGAGGTGGCACTGTGACCAACTCCCCAGCATGTTTGCATAAATCTGGTATCACCCATCTCCCGTGCAAGGTCTCATCTAGATCAGGCAAGAGGTTACCATGTGCTGAGCATGGCAGACCACTGGTCACAGTAACCCAGGTGACTGGGATCCACGGGGTGGCCACAAATGGAGAAGTAGAAAGTGACAGAACAGAGGCCCGGACTTCAGTTTGTTTGGCCAAGATGCCATTAGCTAGAAGAGGGCATGGAACGTACAACACTATCCCTTGTTTATCACATGTGTTGCCGACCTTGACTGCAGCTGCGGACCCTGTTGGGATAAGGAAGTGGTAGTCACCGGTGCCCTAAAGAGGAGGACAAGACGGAGCCGAGCAACTACCCCAGATGGCAATTAACTGTGTCTGGCCAGATAAACCCTGTATAAACTGACACCGAGGAACAGCTTTGTGACCCCACTTTGACCTGGGTGTCCATGCCGCCTGCTGCTGCTGGATGAGGATTGATGTAACCCTGCGTGGGTAGACCCAATATACACATGCATGTTCCCTCGGCCCGAACCCCAGACAATGGAGAACAAGACTTCACAAAACTCAGATCAAGGCCAATACCTGGAAAGTTCTTCTCACAGCCCAAGGTAGAGTTCATACCTTCTGCAAACGGGGTAGAGGGGAAAGAAAGCGTAGACCCAGGATGCCGACACCAAAAAACACGGGAGTTCAGTTCGCCCTTTGGTATTTGAGCTGCTGACAGTGCACCCCCAGAGCTGAAGCCCCACAGCAGAAGTGTGACACCAGAGAAATCATTGGTGCTAACTTCCCTTTGTAGAGATCCACCGTCTCTGAATGGTTCCTGAGATCTGCAACAGAAAGAACCGTCTGGCCATCTTCCGACAGGGGACAGATCAACAGGTGATCGACAGCGAGTCTTCTGTGACTCAACCTCGGCCCCTCTACGGAGGAACATGGCTATCTTGGATCTGCCCAAATGCCTCCATGAAGAGTCGACCGGCTCTGTCTGCATGGAATACTTCATTGAACCCCGTGACCATTAGCTGTGGACACAGCTCCTGACGACTCTGTCTTCTCAGCTGCTCGGGTGATGTACAGGTTTCCTTCTCCTGCCCACAGTACAATGGCTCCTGCCAACTGAAACGCCTGGAGATCAATAAACGTCTGGGGAGACTGGCAGTGCTCGGAAGGGAACTCGGACCTCAGCTACTGTGGAGCGCCTCTGAAGAGGAGGGGCTGTGTGAGAGACACCAGCAAGCTCCGAATCTGTTCTGTCGGGAGGAGGACACCGCAGTCTGTATGTCCTGCTGCGGTTCCAAGAAGCACGGGGAACACAGCGTGAGTCTGGTAGAAGAGGCTGTGCAGGATTCCATGGAATATTGACCATTCCGTGGCCTTCCCAAGGCAAGTGTTGAGCGTCGAATTAGGAATTATTTGTCTGGTGCAACGCCAATATCTCCCTAGCCTACTCCCGAGTTCCGGGAACTAGGTGAGAGAGGCCCAAGGCAGCACATGCGCATTCCACGCATGCCGGACACCTAGTTCAAGGTCCTCGACGGCCGTTGTGCCTTTCAGGAGAGATTCCAGGAGCTTCTTCATCCTCTGTGGACCGTAACTGAGGAGGTGCAGACTGTGATAACTGCGGAGAAAAAGAATAGGTGAGGTTCTGGCTCCATCCGGTGGGGTCCCTTCTTTTCCATTAGCGGGGCTGGGGAGGTTCAATGTGTGCAATTGTCTACTGACTCTCCTTTCCACCGCTATCTCTTTCCAGCCAGGAGGAGGTGCAGAAATTTAGGCGGAATCTCGTGTCCCAATTTGAGAAGATGTACCGATTCCTGGATGAGGAGTTTGAACTGCTGCTTCGGAGCATGGAGAAGGACGAGAGCGAGAATCTTTAGAAACTGAGTCCGAGAAAAGTGCATCTTTTCCAGCAGAGCCGCACTCTTCGGGCTCTGATCACAAAGCAGGAGGGGAAGTGTCATAGGGGGAGCATCGAGCTGCTGCAGGTGAGAGTCTAGGAGAAGGCCATAAGGCGAGATTGTAATGGAGCCCAGAGAGACTCTTCTGAGTTTTCAGCAGAACCGTGCCCGGACCCACAACATCCCTTCTCGGGAGGGTTCTAGAGAACCAGGTCCTGCATGGTGGAACCCCGGTTGCATCCCTCCATCGAGGGTTATGGGCAAGGTTTCAACTGCCCAGCGGCCAACAACACTGAGTTACCCGAAGCGAATGTATGTACATAATCTCAGGGTCCCAGCACTTAGCTGTTGGAACGAAGCAAGTACAGAGGAGATTGATGCAGTACCCCCAAGGAGACCCACTTTACAGTAAGGTGCCCGACTGGAAACAGATCGTGAGGTCAAATAGTAATCCTGTGTCTCCTTTCTATTTAGGACGCTTGAGGAACATTGCTCAAGTATGTACATGTTCTGTGCTTCTTGTGGGCGATCCGACGAATGAAGAGTCAAGGTACAACATGGGGTACGCGGGACTCTTTCGGAAGGACACATCAGTATTGTTCCACTCGACGTTCTGGGTCCTGAGCTGCACGAAGATTCTTTATGAACGGCTTTCTTTGCTCTCTCCAGAAGTGTGTCGGTATTGCAGCAGTGGTCAAAGAACACCACGCACTTGGAGCGGACGGCTTACTGGGACCCTGGGATAAGAGAAATGCTCGGCAGATATGCAGGTGAGTGGAGGCCCATGATGGGCTCTTCCTGAGTCAGTCCTCTGTCAAATTCCACCCCGGATTCCAGTCTCCCCGACGGCGAAAGTTCCTGAATGGAACTGTCAGGTTGTCGTCTATCACAGCTGCCATTATGCTAAAGGATAGGCCGAGAGTAGCTCCCTTTGGGGAGCCAACCGTGTGTTCGCTTGTGAGACCCCCATACCGATGGTCTGATATTTCAGGTCCACAAGTGATCCAACTCTGGGAGGGTTCAGGATGTGAAATCCCAAGGCAATCTGGGTTGGGTTCCCATATGTCCTTTTTCCTCTCCCAACCGCCCTGGCAGAGGATACTATGGGAAGAGGTCTAGGAATCCATCTAGATGGAGCCTGCGTCTCTGCTCTCACCACTGCAGTGGAGACAAAGATGGACGAATGCCCAAACTACCGCTTTCCAAGCATTGACTGTGAGTGCCGCATTGCAATGTCCCCCTCTCTACCGCCAAACTCTCCAGACACCTGTGGACGACAGGGATAGCATGTGGTGTCATGAACCGTGACCTTTTCTCTCTCTCCGAAGTGGACATGACCCTAGACTGAAGACACAGCCAGTCCCTATCTCGTCATGTCATAGGATCAGAAAAGTGTGGCATTCGTGGGGGCCCCGCAGGATATGTCCGACCACGAGGACTGATTCGACAAATGTGGCAGGGTCCTGGGTTCCCCGGTGTTCACCTCAGGGCTGCAACACTGGGAGGTGGAGGTGGGAGACAAGCCGGAGTTGGAGGTGGTGGTGTGTTACGAGTCGATGAGCAGGAGGAACAACGTGCCAGTTGCACCAGGGAACACCTTGTCACTGATGACCTTCCAGTCTATAAGTGGGGGGGGGGGGTGATTCTGCATTGCCTTCTCATTCATCTAGCTCACTAAGGCCCTTCCTATCCACCGGACTGGGGTTTTCCTCGATTATGAGTCCAGAATCATGGCCCTAGAAAGCCTGTGAGAGAAATACCTCATCCACAGCTTCCCTTCTGTCCACTTCGCCGGTCTGTTCGGATCCGTCTTCTCCCCTAGTCGTACCTATGGGGGACAAAACGCAGGGCCACTGACCAACGGCCGGGTGTGAGAGCACCACCTCCTCATCCGAGATTGAGATTGACCTCCGCCCACCACACTTGCCACTGCTTGAGTAGCCCTGACTCGCTGTCCTGCCTGGGAAAGGCTAATACTTCCATTCCCACACGCCCCCTCCATGGCCTCGAGCAATCCTTACCCCTTGGAGAGGGGATCGCCTCCGTAGCGTCAAGCCTCAGCGCCAGAGGCTCCCATCTCGTTGTTAGCTCCTTCTGTCCGCCCAGCGGGAACTCCCCTTCTCACTTCGGCCCGAACCCCAGATAACGCAGCACCAGAGTTAACACAATGCAGATAAGGTCAACACCTGGATTCTCTCAGGGGCGTTAATCGACGAAGAATTGAAAATACAAAGGAGACTAGTCCTTTCTTCCTTTCACCCCTCTTAAGCAGGACCATGGTCTAGAGGGAGCATGGGCCCTGCCATCCATTTCCCCTTCTCCTCTGCTGGCTGTCATGCATCTCCCATTCATCTCCCTTCTCCTACGTGACTCCAGAAGACGTTTTGCAATCCGGTCCTGGGTAGGGGGCCCAGTTCTGGGAAGGTTCCGGTGGCTATGCCACCAACAATCAGAAAACAGTAGCCCTTGAGTGGTTGACAGTTCGCAGGGCATGGAACTAAAAGTTGGGAGTCTAGAATGCCGAGGGTTGACAAGAGCCAGCCTGGCTTCCAACTAGAAGTCAAAACAGTAGTAGAGAGATATCGTAAATGCTCTGGGGGCGGGGACCAAATGAGAAGTTTATGAATATACTGCGGGGGTACAAATGCCTGGGCATTGACGACGTCCATTTGAGGTATGACACTCCTGTCAATATTCGGGTGAAAGCTATGAGTTCGCAGTGTTCTGCACTGCTTTGGATCTGCTAGCATCTTTGGCATGACCTCCTCTCTGCATCGGCTAGGAAAATCGACAGTGGAATAGTCAAGAGAAAATATCCTCCCAAGTGAGGGGATAGCATCCCAAACCCCTAACTGTTGTTTGGGCCCCATGTCAGCAGTGCAATCCTCTACCTTGATAACAAACTGCAAATACTCAGGATGCTACTTTTAATCCTCCTGCACACTCTGAAGAACTCTGAGTTTTAGAAATCTTTTCCCCTCAAGATCCCCATATGAACATGAGTCCTCCAGATTAAGGACTACGTGCGAGTGGATTGGGCCGTGCTTGGCCATTCGAAAATTCCATCACCATCATCATCACTTATGATTATTGTATTGTTAATAAAAATTTATTCTTATCATTACTTTTTAGCCTCATCGGTTTTATTACCCCAGCCTGTTATTTCCTGGGCGGGGGGAGGGGGGTACTGGGGGATGACTATTGCTTTATTGAAAAGTGTCAATGAAGAGGTCAGGAAAGCTTCCAACTCCACCTTACTGAGGGAGCCAGAAGTGTATGAAAAAGAGCAGTCCTTCCATCCAAATCTGTACCCACCATTCAGATCATATAACCAGAGGAACGGGATTAGCCGTCGTGCCTACATCCTACTCTATCCTAATCCTCCTCGACCTCTCAGCTGCCTTCCACACTGTGGAACACCCCCTTCTCCTCAACACGCTATCCAACCTTGGCTTCACAGACTCCGTCCTCTCCTGGTTCTCCTGTTATTTCTCCGGCCGTTCATTCTCAGTCTTCTTTGCGGGCTCCTCCTCCCCCTCCCATCCCCTTACTGTAGGGGTTCCTCAAGGGTCAGTTCTTGGTCCCCTTCTGTTCTCTATCTACACTCACCCCCTTGGTGAACTCATTCACTCCCACGGCTTCAACTATCATCTCTACGCTGATGACACCCAAATCTACATCTCTGCCCCTACTCTCTTTCCCTCCCTTCAGGCTCGGGTTTCCTCCTGCCATCAGGACATCTCCACCAGGATATTTGCCCGCCATCTAAAACTCAATATGGCCAAGACTGAACTCCTTTTCTTCCCTCCCAAACCCTGCTCTCTTCCTGACTTTCCCATCACTGTAAACGGCATTACCATCCTTTCCATCTCACAAGCCCGCAACCTTTATGTCATCCTCGACTCCGCTCTCTCGTTCACCCCTCACATCCAATCCGTCACCAAAACCTGCCGGTCTCGCCTCTGCAACATCGCCAAGATCCTCCCTTTCCTCTCCATCCAAACTGCTACCCTGCTGGTTCGATCTCTCATTTTATCCCGATTGGATTACTGCATCAGCCTCCTCTCTGATCTCCCGTCCACCTGTCTGCCCCCACTTCAGTCTATACTTCACGCTGCTGCCCGGATCATCTTTGTGCAGAAACGCTCTGGGCATGTTACTCACCTCCTCAAAAATCTCCAGTGGCTACGAGTCAACCTACGCATCAGGCAAAATCTCCTCACTCTGAACTTCTAGGCTCTCCATCACCTCGCCCCCTCCTACCTCACTTCCCTTCTTTCCTTCTACATCCCAGCCACACCCTCCACTCCTTTGCCGCCAAACTCCTCACTGCGCCTCGTTCTCGCCTGCCTCGCCGTCGAACCCCGGCCCATGTCCTCCCCCTGGCCTGGAATTCCCTTCCTCCGCATATCCGCCAAGCTAGCTCCCTTCCTCCCTTCAAAGCCCTTCTGAGAGCTCGACTCTTCCGGGAGGCCCCCTCCTTCCTCTCCCCCTCCCCACCCCCCACTCTACCTCCTTCCCCTCCCCACAGCAACTGTATATATGTTTTTATAGATTAATTACTCCATTTATTTTACTTGTACATGTTTACTATTCTATTTATTTTGTTAATGATGTGCATCTAGCTTTACTTCTATTTATTCTGATGACTTGACACCTGTCCACTTGTTTTGTTTTGTTGTCTGTCTCCACCTTCTAGACTGTGAGTTGGGTAGGGACCGTCTCTGTATGTTGCCAACTTGTACTTCCCAAGCGCTTAGTACAGTGCTCTGCACACAGTAAGTGCTCAATAAAGGCGATTGAAGGAATGAATGAACGAATGAGTTGGAAAGGGCTGGGATGCTGCAGATCTGAGACCAAGTCCCGGTTGCGACACTTTTGTGGTGTGTGACCTTGGCCAAGAAACTTTGGAATCTGTGTGTCTCAGCTGCCACACCTGTAACCCTGAGGATGAAGTGCGTGTTAACCGTCTTCCACAGGCTAGGAGCCCCGATGTGGGACGCAGGCTGCCTCTACACTGTTCGTACGGTCTCCACACCCACGATTGACCAAAAGTAATCGCTGAGCTAAAAGCCCTGCGAGAAAGCAGAGGCGACAGAGGCCAGCCCCCCGACCCCAGCCAATCTATCCGTGTCACGGTGGGAGGGATCGTGGCATGGCGGATCGGGGCACAAAGAATTCTGGATGTCATTGTCTGAGGCTCGCTCCTGACTGGCTTTCACCTCCGCCTCCCCGACTGCCAGGCCTACTGTGCCCCAAGAGCAAAAGGCGCGTGGCACTTGGTAAGAACTTTTTCCGATTGAGATTGATAGTAATTACCGTACTTTTTATGTGTTGCTACCACTCCCTGTGAGGTGTAGCGCAAATAACACAGAGACCCAACGCTCGGCCCCAATCGGATCGGGCTCCTTTCATCCCACTCGCTCCCGGAAGAGTTTGCCATATAACTAACCTTCAAGACACTGAGCGGCCCATGTACTGAAGGCCGGCCCCTTGTATCGGGAAGGGTTTTTCCATATCTTTTCATTGGCATTAGCCCGCTCCCAGCTGGACCAGGCAGCTGTCTTTGGCAGTCCCCCAAATTCTCTCAAAGGAGAGAACCCTCATTTTTTTCCCGAGTAAAAGTAGAGTGGCGTGTAGGCGCTGGGCACAAGGTCTTCTGGAAGGTTCAGTGTGATTCTCCTTCTAGACAGCGCTCACCTGCGCCTAGCGAACATACTCTGTCGTCATGGCCAGTGGAGGGGCCAGTGGCCATGTCTGGCCCTGTCTCGAGGAGTGGGAGAGTGGCGTGGCGGCTTGGGGCACAAAGATTTCTGGGAGTTGTAATGTAATCCTCGTTCTAGACAGCATCCGGTGATGAGGGAGAGTGGCATGGTGGCTGGGGGCATAAAGACTTCTGGAAATTGTAGTGCGATGCTTGCTCTAGAGGGCGTTCACCCCCGCCTACCGAACTGCCACTCCCTTCGTGCCCCGTGGACATGCCTGGCCCTGTCGCGAGGAGACTGAAAGTGGCATGAGAGCATCTCGGACCACACAGACCTCTGGGAGTTGTAGTGCAATGCAGGCATAAGACAGCGTTCATCTCCGCCTACCGAACTACAACTCCCATTATTACCCGGCGGCGGGACACGTTGCCATGTCAGGCCATGTTAGAAGGAGATGAAGAGTGGCATGGCGGCTCAGGGCACAAAGGGTTCTGGGAGTTGTAGTATGATGCTAGGTCTATACAGCATTCATCTCCGTCTACTGAATCTAACATGCCCCACATTCCCCGTGGCGGAGGGTCAACCTTGGCATGGCCTTTCCCTAGGCGAGATAGAGTGGCCTCCAATCTGGCTTCTGTCCCCTACATTACACGGAAACCGCCCTCTCATAGGTCTCCAATGACATCCTGCTTGCCAAATCCAACGGCTCATAGTCTACCCTAATCCTCCTCGACCTCTCAGCTGCCTTCAACACTGTGGACCACCCCATTCTCCTCAACACGCTATCCAACCTTGGCTTCACAGACTCCGTCCTCTCCTGGTTCTCCTCTTATCTCTCCGGTCGTTCATTCTCAGTCTCTTTTGCAGGCTCCTCCTCCCCCTCCCATCCCCTTACTGTGGGGGTTCCTCAAGGTTCAGTTCTTGGTCCCCTTCTGTTCTCGATCTACACTCACTCCCTTGGTGACCTCATTCGCTCCCACGGCTTCAACTATCATCTCTACACTGATGACACCCAAATCTACATCTCTGCCCCTGCTCTCTCCCCCTCCCTCCAGGCTCGCATCACCTCCTGCCTTCAGGACATCTCCATCTGGATGTCTGCCCGCCTCCTAAAACTCAACATGTCCAAGACTGAACTCCTTGTCTTCCCTCCCAAACCCTGCCCTCTCCCTGACTTTCCAATCTCTGTTGACGGCACTACCATCCTTCTCGTCTCACAGGCCCGCAACCTTGGTGTCATCTTCGACTTCGCTCTCTCATTCACCCCTCACATCCAAGCCGTCACCAAAACCTGCCGGTCTCATCTCTGCAACCTTGCCAAGATCCGCCCTTTCCTCTCCATCCAAACCGCTACCCTGCTTGTTCAAGCGCTCATCCTAACCCGTCTGGACTACTGTATCAGCTTCCTTTCCGATCTCCCATGCTCGCGTCTCTCCCCACTTCAATTCATAATTCACGCCGCTGCCCGGATTGTCTTTGTCCAGAAACGCTCTGGGCACGTTACTACCCTCCTCAAAAATCTCCAGTAGCTACCAATGAATCTGCGCATCAGGCAGAAACTCCTCACCCTCGGCTTCAAGGCTCTCCATCACCTCGCCCCCTCCTACCTCACCTCCCTTCTCTCCTTCTACAGCCCAGCCCTCACCCTCCGCTCCTCCACCGCTAATCTCCTCACCGTACCTCGCTCTCGCCTGTCCCGCCATCGACCCCCGGCCCACGTCATCCCCCGGGCCTGGAATGCCCTTCCTCTGCCCATCCGCCAAGCTAGCTCTCTTCCTCCCTTCAAGGCCCTACTGAGAACTCACCTCCTCCAGGAGGCCTTCCCAGACTGAGCCCCCTCCTTTCTCTCCCTCTCGTTCCCCTCTCCATCCCCCCGTCTTACCTCCTTCCCTTCCCCACTGCACCTGTATACATGTACATATGTTTGTACATATTTATTGCTCTATTTATTTATTTATTTTACTTGTACATATCTATTCTATTTATTTCATTTTGTTAACATGTTTGGTTTTGTTCTCTGTCTCCCCCTTCTAGACTGTGAGCCCACTGTTGGGTAGGGACCGTCTCTATATGTTGCCAACTTGTACTTCCCAAGCGCTTAGTACAGTGATTTGCACACAGTAAGCTCTCAATAAATACGATTGATTGATTGATTAGTGGTGCGGGACACAAAGTCTTTTGGGAGTTTTAGTGTGATGCTCGTTCTAGAGAGTGTTCACCTCCGGCTACCGAACTATATATAACTCCTGTCATGCCCCGTGGCAGAACCCGTGTCCATGTCTGGCCCTTTCGTGAGTAACGGGAGAGTGGCATGTCGGCTTGGGGCACAAAACATCAGGGATCTGTAGTGTGATGCTCGTTCTAGACACCCTTCATCTCCATCTACTGAACTACCACTCCCGTCATGACCAATTGTATAGCCTCAGCCATGCCAGGGCCTTTCCGGAGGAGAAGAACAGTGGCATGGCAGCTCGGGGGTACAGAGAATTCTGAGAGTTGTATTGTGATCCTCCCTCAAGATAGCGTTTACCTCCACCTCGCGAACTAACACTCCCTTCATGCCCCGCGGCGGGGCCGTCTGCCCTGTCTGGAGGAGAGGCAGAGTGGCGTGGTGGCTTGAGGAACAAAAACCTCTGGGAGTTGTAGTGTGCTGCTCCTTCTAGACAGCTTTCACCCCCATCTGCTGAACTACCAGTCCCATCTTCCCCGAGGGAGAGCGATGGCCATTTTAGACCCTGTCGTGAGGAGTGGGAGCCTGGTGTGGAGGTTCGGGGCACAACGATTTCTGGTAGTTGTAGTGTGACCCTGGTTCTACACAGAGTTCACCCCCGCCTACCGAACTACCCCTTTTGTCATGCCCAGTGTGGTGCCTGTCCCCATGTCTGGCCCGGTCGCGAGGAGAGGTAAAGTGACATGGCGGCTCGGGGCACAAAGACCTCTGGGAGTTGTAAGGTGATGCTCGTTATAATCAGTGTTCACCTCCATCTACAGAACCACCACTCCCGTCATGCCCCGCGGGGGACTCTCGGCCATTTCAGGCCCTCTTGCGTGTAGAGGGAGAGTAGTATGAGGGCTTGGGGCACAAAGATATCTGGACGTTGTTGTGGTGTATGAAGGCACGGACTCCGGCTAGGATAAGTACGAAATCGTTTATTGGGTTAAGGAGCAAGACGTTTATATCTTTCAGTCACATTCTGCATTTTTCCATGTTCCTGTATTTATAACTAACACAGCAATTCTGTAACCTTCAAGACCAGTAACAAGTAACACCCGTCTATGCAAGGTCGTAGGGCCGATAACAAGTAACTCTTTCCTGTACAAGGCTGTGATAACAGAGACCAGCCTTTTGGCCACAGCTCTCCTCTCGGTTCCTTGTTTACTTGGTCCTGCTGTTCCCCACATCTCCCCCTCCTTTGTTTATAACTATACCATTAATGAGCAACGCAAGGGAAATATAAAGGTAAGATTGTTGCGTAGTGCATCTAAAGAAGAGAAACAATTCCCATACCATACATTGGTCAGGTTAATACAGTAAGTGTGGTTGCAGTGTCTTATGGTAGCCGCTTGTGCCATCGCAAAGACGTAGGGATGTGAAGTGCAAATCATAACTGTGTAGCGTTAGCAGTATGATTAGACAAGGTTAGATTCCATAAGGTACGATTAATAAACGCGAAGCCTAAACGCCAAATTCCCGTATGCAATGGGGAGGCGGTGTTGTTGGCGGGCATATAAAGCCGTAAAAGAGGGCCCAGACAACCCACCGCCATGCCAGGATGCACTGTGGTTATGGATGCCGAACCCATCAGAGTGGTTGCTCGCCGGGTCCCACAGAACCCCATGATGGCCCCAGTCCAAAATAGTTCCCGTAGTTCCGCTGACGCTAACAGGATCAGGATGGAGCCCGCGACATGGCTACCAGTTTATCCATGTGTTGTTCGTGAGTGGGTCCTCCGTACAACGGGGCAAGTCAGTGGCATATGTGCCCACTTCCATCAGGTTGTGGAGAGACGATGTTTCCAGACGCACCCGGGATGCTTATTAAAGTGTAATTCTTTGTTCCACGTTTGTCCCTCACTGTCAGGTGTTGCTGAGGTGACACCGCAATGCAGCCGATGTGGCTGTCATTACTAGTTGTCAGACAAAAAGGTGGAAGGTCAGTGACAAACTCAGTATTGTTGAGAGCAAAAAAACTAGTATTCTTAGGCCCTCCCGTCTATCGCCGGGGGCAACCATAGCCCACCTATCCATTCAGTGTCATTATTCCAGATAGGTGGTGTAGGATCCCACCAGGTTATAGGTTTGAAGACGGGTGGATCAAGAATATGTGCCCAGTAAAGACCATTCCCCGTGACAGGCAGGTAGGCTCCAGATCATAAACATTCTGACCGTATCGAGCCCCGTATCATGGGGCGTCGCCCGCGCCTTCGCCATCCTGGTGGTCCTCCGCAGATTGTGGTATCTCTGTCTTGAAGGGCTTAACACAACGCGCCGGCAGCCAGTAGGGGCCGGAGGGCAGAGAAACACAGGCACACCCACGGCCCCAGGTGATTAGAGGTGCAGGTACTTACCACTGCTCTGACCCAAGAGGTCTATAGTACACACGGGGCCGTTCGGGCCACGTAGTGTCTCGTCCAAAGTGGCGCTGTGCTGGCGTAAGGGACAAGTCAGACAAGGTTAAAAAATTTAAAACGCATGTAGCCTTGTATAACCGTTCCTGGGGAGTCATTCCCGTGGGATTCCCCCTCTTTTGTTTAAACAACAAAGCTTTAAGTGTGTGGTGCATCCGTTCCACAATGGCTTGCCCGGTAGGGGAATAAGGGATACCAGTGATATGGCGCACCCCCCAATCTTGGAGAAAGATTTGTACCCTATGAGAGACATAGGCGGGACCATTATCAGTTTTAACAGTACCCGGGACCCCCATGACGGCGAAAGAGTGCAACCAATGTAGAACCACATCACGAGCCTTTTCACCTGCATGGGCGGTGGCCACAACAAGATGCGAGAAGGAATCAGCAGTAACATGAACATAACGCATTCTACCAAATTCGGCCACATGAGTGACATCGGATTGCCAAATGTCATTGGATCGAAGGCCGCGGGGATTTACCCCCACAGGAATAGGTACTGAGGACAGTTGCTGACAATCAGGACGAGCGCGAACAATATCCCGCGCTTGTTGAATAGTCAGCGAAAATTGTTTGCGCAGAGACCGCGCATTCTGGTGGAACAACTCGTGTGAAAGCCGCGCCAGAGTCAACAGATTTGGCCCTACTACATGCATTGTTATAGCATCCGCTACAGCATTGCCCTCGGTCAGCGGGCCAGGCAGTGCCGTATGGGATCTGATATGGACGACAAAATACGGGTGAGACCTTTGTGTTAACAGGCGCGATAATCGCAGAAGCAATTGGAATAAGAGGCGATTCTCCACTTCCTTAATAAAGGCCCCTTCCAGGCGTTGGACTATACCCGAGAGGTACGCAGAGTCTACTATCAGATTCAGAGCTTCTGATGCCAATAATTCAAAGGTGCGCACAGCGGCGGCCAATTCCACAATCTGGGTTGATCCCTGTACTTGGAAAACGTCCGATTCCCAAGCGTCCGAGGAACCTTTCCAGACGACTACCGCCTTTCATGGTTAAGGAGGCAGCCTGCGTAAAGGCCACCCGGTTTAATTGAACCTATGCTTGGGGGGTGGCAAACTGCCCTTGCCCTACTAACTCATCCACCCCAAGATTAATATTGTTAGCAAGATTATCCATAACGTGCAGGGTAACAGCTTCCCGATACTTCGAGTCCCACACAGAGTACTGTGCCAGGCTAAGTAACAAACGCAGCAAAGTGTGCCAGTCATGGGGTGTCATAATATACGTTTCACAGACAGCCACTATTAGATTCATTGTATAGGACGACTGTAAGCCATAATCGCGAACACTTTTCCGCAACTCCTTATTCAACTCATAAGGGAGAGAGTCATACTGAGCCGGCCGCCGGGGAAAATACATCACCGGCATCGCTTGTAGTAGCTGTACATCCCCTCGGCGCAATGTCTCCTGCCGGCAGCCCGAAAGGGCCCCGGTATAGGCAGGCTGTGCCGTAGCAGGCACAGCATATACATATGGCGGCGCAGCAGACAAAGGGGGAGCGGGGGGGGGAGGGTGAACGATAGACGAACGGGATACTGCCTGCAGGCGCTGGGTCTGCAAAAGGTCCTTTGGTGTGGGTGCGGCAGCAGCCGTCGTTGTAAGAGGGGCCAAAGGCGGCTATAGATCAGATCCCTCCTTCGGGTCTGCAGTCCCAGAGTCATTATGATCCTGGTCCCGATACAGGTCCTCGGGATCCGGAACAGCAGCGTACATCGTCTCCAATTCTTCTGTTGGAGGCAAAACTTCAAAGGACAGGGGGTCCTCCTGATCACTCCTTGCTCCCAAGCCGCGCGCCGCCGGCGCCTCCTGCAACGCCCGTTCAGCGGGATGCAGCACCCGCAGCACCGTAAAAACAGTTTTCCTTGTAATCAGTACCCCTTTGGGTAGGGGCTGGGACAAGCTTTCACGAGTCTGTAGCTCCTGGCCCACCTTTTGCCATAAGGTAAGATCATAAGAACCACCTTCAGGGAACCATGTACAATGATCCCGAATCCATACTAATAACTGGACCAGTAGTATGGGTTGCACCTTAAACCCTTGCTCCTTTAAAATACGTTGCAAAATCTCAAGCTGCAACTTCTGCTCTCTCGTGGCTGATTGCCCCATGCTGTCAATTCTTCCGCGGCTGCTCTGCTGTCCGTCCTGCGGATGGTGATGTCCTGGTAATCTGCCGAATCTTTTATGAATTCATATCCTCCGTCCAGCCGCGGGTACACCACCGGATCATAAATTCAGATTTGTATTCCCTATTCAGGTGCCATTTGTGGTGTATGAAGTCACGGACTTCGGCTAGGGTAAGCACGAAATCGTTTATTGGGTTAAGCAGCTAGACGTTTATATCTTTCAGTCACATTCTGTATTTTTCCATGTTCCTGTGTTTATAACTAGCACAGCAATTCTGTAATCTTCAGGACCAGTAACGAGTAACACCCGTCTATGCAAGGTCATAGGGCCGATAACAAGTAACTCTTGCCTGTACAAGGCTATGATAACAGAGACCAGCCTTTTGGCCACAGCTCTCCTCTCGGTTCCTTATTTACTTGGCCCTGCTGTTCCCCACACGCTGTGATGCCCGTTCTAGACAGCATTCACCCCTGCCTACCAAACTACAACTCCCATCATGCTCCGCAGCGGGGCCCGGCGCCAAGTCAGCATTGTTGGGAGGAGAGGGAGAGTGGCATGGCCGCTCTGGACACCAAGACTTCTGGGATTCACTCTGTAGAGTGATATTCCTTCCAGGCAGAATCCATCTCCGTCTACTGAACTATCCTTTCCTTCGTGCCCCGCGGTGGAGCCTCAGCCATGTAACGCCCTATTGCGAGTAGATGGAGAGTGCGGTGGTGGTGCGGGGCAAAAATAATTCTTGAAGTTGTACTGTGATGCTCGTTCTAGCCAACGTTCATCTCCGTCTACTGAACTACCACTCCGGTCATGCCCCGCGGCAGAGTCCGTGGACATGTGTGGCCCTAGCACCGAGAGAGGGAGTTCTGGGAGTTGGCGTGCGATGCTCGTTCTAGACAGTGTTCACCTGCGCCTACTCACCTGCCACTCCTGTCATGCCCCACGGCCATGTCTGTCCTTGTCGTGGGGAGAGGGTCAGTGGCGAGGCGGCTCGGGGCACAAAGACCTCATGCCCATGCGTTCATCTCCGTCTCCTGAACTTTCACTCCCATCATGCCCCACAGCGGAGGCTTAGCCATGTCAGGATCTGTCGCTATTAGACGGAGAGAGGCGAGGTGGCACGAGGCACAAAGAATCCTGGGAATTGTAGTGTGATGCTCCTTCTAGACAACGTTCACCTTCACCTACCGAGGTACCACTCCTATCATGCTGCTCAGAGTCTCATGTCATGCCCTTTCGTGGATAGAGAGAGCGTGGCATGGCGGCTAGGGGCACAAAGATTTCTGGGGGTATTAGTGTGATGCTCGGTCTCAACAGCATTCACGTCTGCCTACAAAACTACACCTTCCTTCACGTCCCGCATCGGGGCCCGGAGCCAAGCCAGGCCCCGTCGGGAGGAGAGGGAGAGTGTCGTGGTGGTATGGGGCACAAATACATCTGGCTGTTATGCTGTGTGATGCTCGATCTAGAGAGCGTTCATCTCTGTCTAATGATCTACCACTCCCGTCATGCCCCATGGCCGAGACTCCACCATGTCAGGTCCTTTCTCAATTAGAGGGAGGGTGACATGGTGGAGCGAGACACAAAGGCTTCTGGGAGTTGTAGTGTGATGCTCGTTCTCGACAGCTCTCACCTCCACCTACCGAAGTACCACTCCTTTCATGACCCCCCACCCCATACTGAGCCCCATTTTTCCTCTCCTCCTCCCCAACCCCTCCGCCCTACTTCCTTCCCCTCCCCACAGCACCTGTATATATGTTTGTACAGATTTATTCCTCTATTTATTTTACTTGTACGTATTTACTATTCTATTTATTTTGTTAATGATGTGCATCTAGCTTTACTTCTATTTATTCTGATGACTTGAATGAAATGACTTGAATGACTTGAACGTCTCCAGATGTTTTGTTGTCTGTCTCCCACTTCTAGACTGTGAGTCCGTTGTTGGGTAGGGACTGTCTCTATTTGTTGCCAACTTGTACTTCCCAAGCGCTTAGTACAGTGCTCTGCACACAGTAAGCGCTCATGAAATACGATTGAATGAATGAATGAATGAATGAATGACCCGTGGACATGTCTTTCTCTGTCGCGAGGAGAAAGAGTGTGCCAAGGTGGCTCAGGGCACAAAGATTTCTGGGGGTTGTAGTGTGATGCTCCTTCTAGACAGCGTTCACCTCCGCCTACCAAACTAACTCGCTCTTCATGCCTCGCGGCCTTGTCTGGACCATTCGCGAAGAGAGGGAGAGTGTCTTGGCGGCTCGGGGCAGAAAGACCTCTGGGGGTAGTAGTGTGATTCCCGTTCTAGACAGCGTTCATCTCCCTCTACTGAGCTACCACTCCCTTCATGCCCCGCAGCTTGGCCCGGCGCCAAGCCAGGCCCTGTCGGGAGGAGAAGGAGAGTGGATTTGCAGATCAAGGCACAAAAAATTCTGGGAGTTGTATTGTGATGTTCGTTCTAGACAGCATTCCTCTCTGTCTACCGAACTACCACTCCGTCATGTCCCACGGTGCAGCCACAGCCATGTCAGGCCCTGTCGCGATTAGAGGAAGAGTGGTGTGATAGCGCGGAACACAAAGACGTCTGGGAGTTTTAGTGTGATGCTCTTTCTAGACAGCGTTTACCTCCGCCTACCGAACTACCACTTCTGTCTTGCCCCGTGGCAGGGCCAGCGGCCATGTCTGAGCCTGTCGCGAGGAGAGGGATAGTGGCATGGCGGCTCGGGAACAAAGACTTGTGGGAGTTGTATTGTGATGCTAGATCTAGTCAGCGTTCATCTAAGTCTAATGATCTATTACTCCCATCAAGCTGCACAGCGTAGCCACCGCCATGTCAGGCCCTGTCGCGATTAGAGGGAGAGTGGCTTGGTGGCGTGGGGCGCAAAGAATTCTGGGAGTAGTAGTGTGAAGCTCACTCTATACAACGTTCGTCTCCGCCTACCGAACCACCACTCCCAGCATGCCCCGCGGGGGAGTCGCGGCCAGTTTGCAGAGAGTGGAACGTGCAGGAGGATGTTCAGAGCGGTTTCTCATTCATAATGGCATTATGTTATGTTATTTCATTCAAGCGTATGTATTGAGCGCTTACTGTGTGCAAAGCACCGCACTAAGCGCTTGGAAAGTACAATTCAGAAATAGAGACAATCCCTGCTCACACAGGGCTTACCGTCTCGAAGACTCCTTGAAACTCCTCTGATGTGGGACTATCTTCAGGAAACTTGGGGAAGCCAGTCGGATTGTAATTTGGTGCCGTGACTCCGATGACAACGCTTGACAGCGGTCCGAAGCAGTCCATCTCTCAGTGACCCTCAAGCACAACCGCAGAATCTCAGCAGGTCCCAAAATCCAGAGCCGTGGGAGAGTATGGATCTACCCAGCCTCAAAAGCGGTGGAAGCCCTTAGAGGTGCTGCAGAAGGTGAGGAAGCTGACCGAGGCGACCGAGCCACCAACCCCACTCCGTACCCACGGGGCAAGACAGAATCCAGCGGAATCGCCTCTGTACAGCCTCGTCCTCCGAACCAGAGCCCAGAGATGCTTCCGCTGCATTCTCAGGGTCTCCGCACATCCGGGAACTTCCTCGGGCCGGGGTCTCCCGCCCCCACGTAGGGACCGCCTAGCGGGCCGGAGGCCGGACAAGTGGCATCCGGCCTAAGCCCAGCACTCCCGGTTTGGCATCCCGGTCTTCTCCGGAAAGCCCTTCTCTCCTTCTACATCCTAGGCCGCACACTCCGCTCTTCTGGCGCTAACCTTCTCACCATGCCTCGATCTCGCCTGTCCCACCGTCGACACCTGGCCCACATCCTACCTCTGGCCCGAAATGGCCTCTCTCCTCGAATCCGCCAAAGGATCACTCTTCGCCCCTTCAAAGCCCTACTGAAGGGTCACTTCCTCCAAGAGGCCTTCCCAGACTAAGCCCCCCTTATGTTATTTGTTAAGTACCTGTAACCACTCTTCGAGAGGTGTCGCATAAAGACCACGGAGACCCCAGCCTCCCTCCAAATCAGGCCCCTTTAATTCCATTCCCTCCGAAGAGTGTTTACCACTCAACCAAGTGTCAAGGCACTGAGAGGCTCCACATACTGTATTCAGACATCTTACCCGGGCTGGGTTATAACGTATCTTTGCATTTGAATGAGCCCGATCCGAGCTGTCAAATGAAGGTGGACTTGTATCACCTGAAGATGCACCCACAATAATTTGAACCTGGTTCTTGCGTTGGATTTTGAGAAACAGTGTTGCCTAGTGGAAAATGCATAGGCCTGGGGGTCAGAGGACCTGGATTCTAATCCTGGCTCTACCACCTGGCTGCTGTGTGACCTAGGGAAACTAGGGAAACTGTGTGACCTAGGGAAACTGCTCCCGGAAGGATCCTCTCCTCAGAGCGCCGCCATAGACGCCCGGGACTCCGTTCGCGAGAGGCCCGCCCGCCTGCCCGCCATCACACCGCGTGGCCCCCGCTGTTCCCGGAGGGATTCTCCCCTCAGAGCGCCGCCATAGACGCCCGGGACTCTGTTCCCGAGAGGCCCGCCGCCATCACACCGTGCGGCCTTGCTGCTCCCGGAAGGATCCTCTCCTCAGAGCGCCGCCATAGACGCCCGGGACTCCGTTCGCGAGAGGCCCGCCCGCCATCACACCGCGTGGCCCCCGCTGCTCCCGGAAGGATCCTCTCCTCAGAGAGCCCCTATAGACGCCCCCTGCTTCCACCCCCCCCCCCCCATTTAAGCGACCTTCCTTAAAGTGCCCTCCATCCCCCCCCTTCCCGGTCCGGTCCTGACTGAATCTCCCTCCCCCCGCCACCACCACGGGAAAAAGGCCCTTGTTATCACCAAGCTACATTAACGACAACCTCATTCGCACCTACTCAGCCCTCCCATGCTAGTTGGCTGTTCACTCCTCTCCCCAGGTATCTCTGCTCCCTGACCCCCTTAACAGGTCCACCCTACTCCAGCACATAATAGTTTATATCTGCTCTTTGTGAAATCATTATCTGCCAATTTTATTATTGCCATAGCATGTTAATTGTTTAACTACTCCCTGTGATGCCATCGCCTACTTATATCATTGCTACTGTTTTATCGCTTCTGCATCTCAACTGTTAACCTCCCGCTGTACTGTCACTCGCCCTGCTGACCTCACCATGAACTTTCAATTCCCTTGCGCCCAACTGCCATTCCCATTCCTCACCTTCCCCTTCCCCTCTCCCACCCTGCTTTTTCCCTCAGTCTCCCCCACCAAGACCACTCCCCCTCACCCCCTACCAAGGATCCCTCTGTACCAGCGCCAGTCCGCCACTCCTCCCTCCCAGTCCCCTCCCTCCCCTTCTCCCCGCCCCCAACCCATCCTAGTTCTCCTTTCCCATCCCCACCCCTCTTCCCACTCTCCCCGCATAGGCCCCGGCCAACACATCCCAATCCAAACCCTCCCCACCCCTCGCACCCTTCCCCCTCCCTCGACAGCTGCTGCCAAGTGTGGCCTCTGGAACCCCCGCTCCGTTTTAAGTAAGATCCCTTTCATCCTGGACCTATTCCTTTCCAGCTCTCTACTCCTCCTCGCCCTAACTGAAACATGGTTGTCTCCGGACGACACGGTCTCTTCTGCTGCTCTCTCCAGTGGAGGCCTCTTCTTCTCCCACTCCCCCAGACTCACCGGAAAAGGAGGAGGTATCGGTTTCCTTCTCGCCCCTCAATGTCGCTTTCGCACTATCCCTCCTCCCCCTTCCCTTTCTTTCCCTTCCTTTGAAGCCCACATTATTCGCCTCTACCACCCCCTCCAGATTCTTGTAGCCGTCATCTACCGCCCCCACCCGGCCCCACCTCCAACTTCTTTAACGTTTTTGACACCTTCCTTCTCTCCTTCTCCATGCCCACTCTGATCCTCGGAGACTTCAACATCCACGTAGATATCCCTGATGACTCCTCTGCCGCCCGCCTTCTACCTCTCCTCGACGCTGCCAACCTCTTGCTCCACCCCACCTCACCCACTAATCAACTTGGTCATACCCTCGACCTCATCATCTCCTATCTATGCACTGTGTCCACCCTCACCAACTCTGAAACCCCTCTCTCTGATCATAATCTTCTCACCTGCTTCCTCACTCACACTCCTTTCCCCTGTAAATCCATATTACTCCCTCACAGAGATCTCCGCTCTCTTAACCCCATCCATCTTTCTGAGCGCCTCACACCCCACCTCGCCTCCCTCTCTTCTGTACCCAGGTTTGATGATCAGACTACTGCTCTCAACTCTACCTTTTCTACTCAGCTAGACTCACTCGCTCCCCTTTCCCTTCGCCGCTCTCGTACCACTAACCCACAGCCCTGGATCACTGCCACTGTCCGCCTCCTTCGCTCTTATGCTCGAGCTGCCGAACGCTGCAGACGAATGTCTAAACACCATGCCAACCTCGTTCACTTCAAGTTTATACTTTCCTGCCTGAACTCAGCCCTCTCCTCTGCCAGACAAAACTATTTCTCCTCCCTTATTGACACCCATGCCCATTATCCCCGCCAGCTCTTCCGTACATTCAACTCCCTTCTCAGGCCCCCGGTTCCTGCCCCTCCTCCTTCCCTCACCCCCAACGATCTGGCCTCGTGCTTCATTAACAAAATTAAATCCATCAGGTCCGACCTCCCCAAAGTCACTCCCTTCCTTCTCCAACCCCCTGGCTCTCAACACTCTCTGCTACTCTCCCATCTTTCCCAGCAGTATCCTCAGAGGAGCTCTCCTGCCTGCTCTCAAATGCTACTCCGGCCACCTGTGTTTCTGACCCCATTCCCTCTCATCTCATGAAATCTCTCGCTCCGTCCCTTCTCCTCTCCTTAACTTCCATCTTCAACCGCTCACTCTCCACTGGTTCCTTCCCCTCTGCCTTCAAACATGCCCATGTCTTGCCCATCCTAAATACACCCTCTCTTGACCCCACCTCACCTTATAGTTATTGCCCTATATCCCTCCTACCATTCCTTTCCAAACTCCGTGAACGAGTTGTCTACACGCGCTGCCTCGAATTCCTCAACACCAACTCTCTCCTCGACCCCCTCCAGTCTGGCTTCCGTCCCCTACATTCCACGGAAACTGCTCTCTCAAAGGTCACCAATGACCTCCTGCTTGCCAAATCCAACGGCTCATACTCTACCCTAATCCTCCTCGACCTCTCAGCTGCCTTCGACACTGTGAACTCCCTTCTCACTCCCTTCTCCTCAACACGCTTTCCGACCTTGACTTCACAGACTCCGTCCTCTCCTGGTTCTCCTCTTATCTCTCCGGTCGTTCATTCTCAGTCTCTTTTGCAGGCTCCTCCTCCCCCTCCCATCCCCTTACTGTGGGGGTTCCCCAAGGTTCAGTGCTTGGTCCCCTTCTGTTCTCGATCTACTCTCACTTCCTTGGTGACTTCATTCGCTCCCACGGCTTCAACTATCATCTCTACGCTGATGACACCCAGATCTACATCTCTGTCCCTGCTCTCTCCCCCTCTTTCCAGGCTCGCATCTCCTCCTGCCTTCAGGACATCTCCATCTGGATTTCTATCCGCCACCTAAAACTCAACAAGTCCAAGACTGAACTCCTTGTCTGCCCTCCCAAACCCTGCCCTCTCCCTGACTTTCCCATCTGTGTTGACGGCACTACCACCCTTCCCGTCTCACAAGCCCGCAATCTTGGTGTCATCCTCGACTCCGCTCTCTCGTTCACCCCTCACATCCAAGCCGTCACCAAAACCTGCCGGTCACAGCCTGCAACATTGCCAAGATCCGCCCCCTCCTCTCCATCCAAACCACTACACTGCTCGTTCAAGCTCTCATCCTATCCCGTCTGGACTACTGTATCAGCCTTCTCTCTGATCTCCCATCCTCATGTCTCTCCCCACTTCAATCCATACTTCATGCTGCTGCCCGGATTGTCTTTGTCCAGAAAAGCTCTGGGCATGTTACTCCCCTCCTCAAAAATCTCCAGTGGCTACCAATCAATCTGCGCATCAGGCAGAAACTCCTCACCCTCGGCTTCAAGGCCCTTAATCACCTCGCCCCCTCCTACCTCACCTCCCTTCTCTCCTTCTACAACCCACCCCGCACCCTCCACTCCTCTGCCGCTAATCTCCTCACCGTGCCTCGTTCTCGCCTGTCCCGCCATCGACCCCCAGCCCACGTCATCCCCCGGGCCTAGAATGCCCTACCTCTGCCCATCCGCCAAGCTAGCTCTCTTCCTCCCTTCAAGGCCCTACTAAGAGCTCACCTCCTCCAGGAGGCCTTCCTGGCCCACCCGCCATCACACCGCGTGGCCCCCGCTGCTCCCGGAAGGATCCTCTCCTCAGAGCGCCGCCACAGACGCCCGGGACTCCGTTCCGGAGAGAACCGCCCGCCTTCACACCGCGCGGCCTTGTTGCTCCTGGAAGGATCCTCTCCTCAGAGCGCGCCGCCATAGACACCCGGGATTCCGTTCCTGAGGGGCCGCCTTCGCGCCATCACACCGCGTGGCAACCGCTGCTCCAGGAATGATTCTCTCCTCAGAGCGCCCCCAAAGACGCCCGGGACTCCGTTCCCGAGAGGCCCGCCCGCCATCACACCGCGTGGCCCCCGCTGCTCCCGGAAGGCTCCTCTCCTCCGAGCGCCGCCATAGACGTCCCCTGCTTCCATACCCCCCCACTTAAGCGACCTTCCTTATAGTGCCCCCCCACCCCCCCTTCCCGGTCCGGTCCTGACTGTCTCTCCCCCCGACCCCGGGGAAAAGGCCCTTGTTATCACCAAGTCGCATTAACGACAACCTCACTCGCACCTACTCAGCCTTCCTGTCCCGCCATCGACCCCCGGCCCACGTCCTCCCCCGGGCCTGGAATGCCCTCCCTTGCCCATCCGCCAAGCTTGCTCTCTTCCTCCCTTCAAGGCCCTACTGAGAGCTCATCTCCTCCAGGAGGCCTTCCCAGACTGAGCCCCTTCCTTCCTCTCCCCCTCGTCCCCCTCTCCATCCCCTGCATCTTACCTCCTTCCCTTCCCCACAACACCTGTATATATGTATATATGTTTGTACATATTTATTACTCTATTTATTTATTCATTTTATTTGTACCTATCTATTCTATTTATTTTATTTTGTTAGTATGCTTGGTTTTGTTCTCTGTCTCCCCCTTCTAGACTGTGAGCCCACTGTTTGGTAGGGACTGTCTCTATATGTTGCCAACTTGTACTTCCCAAGCGCTTAGTACAGTGCTCTGCACACAGTAAGCGCTCAATAAATACAACTGATTGATTGATTGATTGATTCCCAGACTGAGCCCCTTCCTTCCTCTCCCCCTCGTCCGCCTCTCCATCCTCCCCATCTTAGCTCCTTCCCTTCCCCACAGCACCTGTATTTATGTATATATGCTTGTACATATTCATTACTCTATTTATTTATTTTACTTGTACATATCTATTCTATTTATTTTATTTTGTTAGTATGGTTGGTTTTGTTCTGTCTCCCCCTTTTAGACTGTGAGCCCACTGTTGGGTAGAAACTGTCTCTATATGTTGCCAACTTGTACTTCCCAAGCGCTTAGTACAGTGCTCTGCACACAGTAAGCGCTCAATAAATTCAATTGATTGATTGATTGATTGATTGAAAGTGCCTAAGTTCCCTCATCTTCAAAGTGGGGATTCAATACCTGTTCTTCCTCCAATTTAGACTGTGAGCCTCATGTAGGACCTGATTATCTTGTATCTTGTAGAGTGCTTAGTAGAGTGCTTGATACCACAAAGGATTTACTCCTTTTATTTACCCCGCACCTCAATCCCACAGCACCTGTGTACATACCTCTTATTAATTTAATAATTTTCTATCAATGACTGTCTTCTCCTCTAGGCTGTAATTTCAGTGTGGGCATTCTCCCAAGCAGTTACTAAGCAGTTACTCTCAATAAATATGATTTATTGATTAATAGGGTCATGGGGAACCGGCGTTGTCTTACACCAAGGCTTTCCTCTCAGGAGCCAGAGGACCCTCACTACAGTTGTCGTTGATATACTGTCCCAGAACCTAAGACCCTCCCTCCCCTGAGGTGCTTGGATGCAGAACCAGGACCCAGGATACATGGCCCAGGCCTTCCCCACAGGCGCTGGGGCGTTGGTCTTAGTCCGAGAGCTCAACACTTACACGTCAAAGTTCTGAACAAGGCCTCGTAATAATCATAATAATTATGTTATTTGTTAAGCACTTACTATGTGTCAGCCACTCTTAATAATAATGATAATGATGGTAATTGTTGAGCGTTTACTATGTACAAAGCTGTTCTAAGCGCTTGGGGGATACAAAATAATCAGGTCGTCCCATGTAGGACTCACCGTGTTAATCCCCATTTTACAGGTGAGGGAACTGAGGCCCAGAGAAATTACATGGCTTGCCCAAGGTCAACAGCTGACAAGTGGCGGTGCCGGGATTTGAACACATGACCTTCTGACTCCCAGACCCATGCTCTATCTACTAGGTCATGCTGTTTCATGTCCCGCCCTCTTATAGCTGTGGTGCTAAACCAGGTCTTTGGGCCCTCCCTACCACTTCTGGCTTGCTGACCCAAGGTCCAGAATCTTCCCCATAGGTTCCGGGATGCTGTTTCAAGCCCAGGACCCTACCCATAGTCCCGGAGTGCTCACAAGATCTCAGGGGTCAACACATAGATGGGTAGACCTAGGTTCCAACTTTCTCCCCTTATGGAATTGCAGTGCAATGTAAACCCAGAACCATCGCTAAGGTTCCTGGGATGCTGACCCAAGTCCCAGGGCCTTCGGTACAGGTCCAGAACAACTAGCCCAGTTCCTCGGCTCCTCCCCCATTGATTCAAAGGTGACATTTAGTCTCTGACCCAGTTCCTAGGGCTCTCCTCCAAGGGACCACGGGGTTGAACCATAACTCATAAGTGCCAAAGATCTGACCATAGGTTCTGGAATTTAAAACAGGCCATGGCTTCCCCAGATACGCCAAGCTGCCAAACCAAGTTCCAGGGCTCAACTCACGGGAGTCATTGTACTGGAGTGGGTCCCAGGAAACTCCACCTTGAGGCTAGGGTGCTGACCTGGGTCAATGCACCTTCTCTACAAATTATGGAGTGTTGCCCGAGGGTCTAGAGCTCTTCCCAGAGGTACCAGGGAGAGATAACCAGTTCCGTTGGCTCTTGCCACATTCCTCTGGATGCTGACAGAGTTCATAGACCCTTACCCACTTGTGCCTATGTGCTGACCCAGGTCCCAGGGCTTTGCTCCAGTGGGCAAGGGTAACATACCAGCCACACCACTGATGTTGGGTTGTGGCTCTAAATCCTGGGGTTGTCCAGGGTGCCGACTCAGGTCTGAGACTGCACCACATAGATTATGCTGGCACACATGCTAACGCCCTCAGTACCTACACTTCTCATGTGTTAATCTCGAGATTCTGCCGACGTGTGCCAGGGAAGTTACCTGAGACACAATATCCCCCTTTCTAGTGCTCAGATGCCAATTCAGGGTCTGGCATCATCCCCACAGTTGCTTTGGTGCTAGCCCAGGTCCTAAGGCCCTCACCATAGAGGCAGGTTGCAGGCCTCTCGCTACAAATGCTGGGTTGGTGAATAAGGTCCTGGGACCTCGGTCCATAGACATTGGGGTGTTGTTTCAAGTGACGTGGTTCTCCTGCTAGGTTCCAGGATGCTGAATCATGTCCATGATCCTCCCTATAGGTGGTGGGGTGCTGAGCCAAGTCCCTGGGCCCTTCCAACAAGTGCTAGGTACCAAGGTACCCTTCCCGCAGGAATCAATGTGCTGACTTGTGTTCCAGGTCTCTCCTCACAGGTTCTGAGTAGACTAAAGCTGTTGCTGAAAAGCACCTAAAATCAACAATGCCCTGGGAGAGAAACCATCCTGACAATACAAAAGAACCTGCCGATCACCGAACTGCCAACCAGAGTACTAGGTCTTATGGCAAGAAATTCCAAACAACACCCACGATCGGCCAAGAGAAATCGTGGAACCACCGCGATAATGCGGGTACGATGGAATCCAGCCCAGGCAACCCACACAGCCAATCAGGCCGTGACGCGGTGAGAAGGAGGGTGGCGAGGGGGCGAGGGGCACAAAACCCTCTGGGAGTCGTAGTCTGACTCTCACTCTTGATCGTGCTCACCTCCGCCTCCTGAACTACCGCTCCCGTCATGCCCCGCAGGGCGGTGAGCGGCCATTGGGCAGAACGCGGAAGGCGCAGGTGGCGGTTGTTCAGGCCGTTTTCCGATTGGGATTGATAGTAATTACGTTTTTTTTATTAAGTACTTTCTACCGCTCCCTGTGAGGTGTAGCGTAGAGAACACAGAGACCTCAAACCCGGTCCAAATCAGGCACCTTTCATCCCATTACCCTCCCGGGAGAGTTTAGAACACAACCAACTGTCAAGGCACTGAGAGGCCCGACGTACTGAGAGTGGGCCTTTTAACAGGGAAAGATTCTTAGACATACTTCCATTGGGATGAACTCAAACTGCTGAAGTCCAGGCCGCTGCCCTTGGCCCTCCCCAAAATGCTCCCACCAGAGCGAACCCTTATTAGCCCCCGCGCTGTCCATCGGTTCCATGGACAGGACATGTAGCCCTGTCCAGTCCCTGACGTAGCCAAACAGTCCCTGTCGGGAGGGTTCTGTGGAGGCTCGAAGCCCAAATACTTCCGGGGGTTGTAGTCGGACGCTCGCACTGGACAGCGTTCGCTTCCATCCCCATCGTGCTCCGCGGCCTGGTTCGTGGACGTTGTCGAGCGTGCAGAGGGTGAGGGAGGGCTACCAAAAGCTCATCTCCGCCACGAGCCCTTCCCAGATGGAGACCCCCTTTTCCTCTGCTCTTCCTCCCCTCACCCACCCACTACTCTCCCCCCTTCCTCCCCCACTGCACATGTGCATATATGTACATATTAATTATTCCATTTATGTTATTAATAATGTCCATATACCTATAATTGTAGTTATTTATAGTGATGGTTCTTTATCTATTTGTGTATATTAACATCTGTCTCCCCATCTAGACTGTGAGCTCACTGTCAGCAGGGATTGTATCTGCTTATTGTCATAGTGCACTCTCCCAAGCTCTGAGCACAGTGCTTTTCATACAGTAAGCGCTCAAAGAATGCGATTGAATGAACGAATGAAGAAATAAGTGAATGAATTATCAGGGCCTCAGTTACCTCATCTGTAAAAGGGAAGGTGAAGACTGTGAGTCCCATGTGACACAGGAGTGTATCCAATCAGATTAACGTGAACCTATGCCAGCGCTTAGGATGATACCTGGCACATAGTAAGCGGTTATGGAGGAACACCAGTAGAAGAATAAGTAAGGAGACCAATCAAAAAGCAGATGCCAGGACAAGGTTCTAATTGGAAGAGAAGGAGGACGGTTTTAGACATGCGTAGTTGGCGGTGTCGGACGGCATTAGTACACATGGTCCCTGGTCCAAGGAACTGGACAATGTAGAAGGAAGGAGGGCCAAAAATGTATTTTCCCAGTAGGTAGACGTCCTAGAGGATGACGAAGTACAAAAGGACTGCAGCATTGGTTGAGCGCCGATGTAATACTCCGGAGTTGCCAAAAGAGGTCAGCTGCCCGGATTTCTCTGGTCCCGGCCTCCTCCTCTGGATTCCCAGAGCCCCGCCGCCATCGAAACAACATTGCCCCATCCTCGAGAAGCGGAAACGCGAGTGGGGTTGTGGCAGACCTGGGACCAAGTCCCGGCTTTGACGCTGATGTGCTGTGTGACCTTAGCCAAGGCACTTTGGAATCTGTGTGCATCAGCTGCCACATCTGTAAACCTGAGGATGAACTATGTGTCAACCCTCTCACACAAGCTGTGAACCTCCACTGTGGGACGCAGGCTGCATCTGCTCTTGTCGTATGGTCCCCACACCTGCGACTGGCAGAGAGTAATCGCTGAACCAACAGCACTGCGAGAAAGCAGAGGCGAGAGGACCAGCCCAGGCACCCACCCAGTCAATCCGGCCGTGTCGCGGTGTGAGGGAGCGTGGCGTGGCGGATCGGGGCACAAAGACCTCTGGGAGTCGTAGTTTGACGCTCACTCGTTACTGGCGTTTACCCCCGCCTCCCTGACTACAACTCCCATCGAGTCCCGAGAGCGTGAGGCGCGGGCAGCGGCTGGTTATTACGTTTTCCAATTGAAATTGATAGTAATTATGATATTTTTAAGTACTTGCTACCAATCTCTGTGAGGTGTAGCGCAGAGAACACAGAGACCCCTAACCCGGTCCAAATCAGACAACGAATCGCCAAGGAACTGAGCGGCCCCTTGTACTGTAGCAGCGTGTAGAGAAGCAGCGTGGCTCAGTGGAAAGAGCACGGACTTTGGAGTCAGAGTTCCTGGGTTCAAATTCCGGCTCTGCCAATTGCCAGCTGTGTGACTTTGTGCAAGTCACTTGACTACTCTGTGCCTCAGTTACCTCATCTACAAAATGGGGATTAAGACTGTGAGCCTCCTGTGGGACAACTCGATCACCTTGTAACCTCCCCAGCGCTTAGAACAGTGCTTTGCACACAGCAAGCGCTTAATAAATGATATTATTATTGCCATTATTACTGTAGGCCGGCCCCTTAAATCGCGACGGGTTTTTATACATCCTTTCATTGGCATGAGCTGGCTCCCACCTGGTCCAGGCAGCTGCCCTTAGCCCTCCCTAAAATGCTCCCACAGGAGAAAACCCTCATTGCTTCCCGAGGAGAAGGAGCCTGGCGTGGCGGCGCGGGGCACAAAGTCTTCTGTGAGTTGTAGTCTGATGCTCATTCTAGACAGCGTTCACCTCCGCCTACCGAACTACCACGCCTGTCATGCTCCGCGGCAGGGGCCGCGGCCATGTTGTCACTGTCGGGAGGAGAGGGAGAGTGGTATGGAGGCTCGTAGCACAAAGGTTTCTGGAAGTATTAGTGTGATGCTAGCTCTAGACAACGTTCACCGTCGCCTAAAGAACTACCACTCCTGTAATATCCGGAGGCAGGGCCTGCGGCCGTGTCCGGCCCTGTCGCAAGAAGAGTGAGAGTGGCATGGCGGCTCGGGGCACAAAGACTTCTAGGAGTAGGAGTGTGATCCTCGTTCTAGACAATGTTCACCTCTGCCCACAGAATTACCACTCCGGAGCGTTGAAGGCACTGGAGGGAGTTTTCCCATTCAACATGATAGAAATCATGTTATTTTTTCAGTACCTGTTACCACATCACTTGAGGAGTCGCATAGAGACTATGGAGACCCCAACTACTCTCCAAATTAGGCTTCTTTAATCCCATTCCCTCCTGAATGATTTTATCACACAACTAAGTGTCAAGGGTCTGAGTGGCTCCACAAACAGTATTGGGGCACCTTACCCGGGCTGGGTTATAACACATCCTTGCATTTGAATAAGACCTCTCCGCGCTGTCAAATGCAGATGTCCTTGTCTGTCCCAAAGATGCTCCCACAAGAGCGAACCCTCATTAGTCCCTACCCTATCCAAAGAATTCTTATGTATTCGAGCCCGGTCACCGACACCGACATCCAGGCCCTGTCGTGAGGTGAGGGAGAGTGGCTTGGCGGCTCGTGAGACAAAGAGTTCTAAGAGTTATAGTCTGACTTTCGATCTGGACTGCGTTTACCTCTGCCCAACGAAGTACCACTCTAGTTATGCCCCGCGGATTGGCCCGCGGACATATCTGGCCCGGTCAGGGAGGAACGGGAGAGAGGCATGAATGCCCGGGGCAAAAAGACCTCTCGGAAGTGTAGTACGATGCTCGTCCTCGACAGCCTTCATCTCTGTCCATTGAACTACCACTCCCGTTATTCCCCGTGGCGGAGCCTCAGGAATGCCAGGCCCTTTCTCGAGGAGAAAGAGAGCGGCGTAGCGGAGCAGGGCAGGAAGTCTTCTGGGAGCTTTAGTGTGATGCTCGTTCTAGACAACGTTCACCTCCGCCTACCTGTCGGGAGGAATGGGAGGGTGGCACGGCATCTCGGGGAACAAAGACTTCTGGGAGTTGTAGCATGATTCTCGTTCTAGACAGCCTTGATCTCTGCCTATCGAAGTACCACACCCATCATGGCTCGCAACGGGGCCCGACCCCGGGTCTGATCCTGTCGGGAGAAGAGGGACAGTGGCATGGCGGCTCGGGGCACAGAGGTGTCTGGGAGTTCTAGTGTGATGCTCGTTCGAAACAGCTTTCACCTCCATCTACTGAACTTCCACTCCCGTCTGCCCTCGGGGGAGCCAAGGCCATTTTAGGCCCTGTCTCGAGGTGTGGGAGAGTGGCCTGGTGGCTCGGGGCACAAAGATTTCTGGGAGTTGTAGTGTGATGCTCGTTCTAGACAGCGGTCACACCCGCCTACCAAACTACAACTCCAATCATGCCCTGAAGCGCTTAATACAGTACTCTGTACAGAGTAAGTGATCAATAAATACGATTGAATGAATGACTATTCAGCCTGGCAAAGAGAATGAGGAAGTACTAAAGGACTAATGCATCGGTTGAGCGCCAATGTCTCTGTCTCGGATCTCTTTCTCATTCGATTCCCCGCGGTGCTGTTTGGTTCAGCGATTGCTCTTGGACAATCGCGGGTTTGGGGACTGTATGCCCAGAGCAGATGCAGCCTGCGACCCACATTGGGGGATCACAGCCCGTGGAAGAACGTTTACACATAGTTCATCCTCACGTATACAGGTGTGGCAGCTGAGGCACAAAGATGCAAAAGTGTTTTGGCCTAGACCACACAGAACAAAGGTGTTAAAATGGGGACTTAGTCCTAGGTCTACCGCATCCCAACGAGCGTCCTACCTTCTCGAGTGTGGGGCGAGGTTATTTCGATGGCGGCTGGGCTCTGGGACTCCAGAGGAGCCGGCCGGGGCCAGATGAATCCAGGCAACAGCCCTCTTGTGGCAACTCTGGAGTAGTACATCGGCGCTCAACCGATGCTTCAGTTCTTTATAACGTCCTCCTACTGGGAAAATATATTTTTGTCCCTCCTCCCGTCCACATTATCCAGTTACTTGGGCCAGAGCCTGGGCTGGGCTTCATGGGGATCCGATGGAGAGACGCAGGGTACAAATGAACGCCCGCGCCCGTGGGAGCATTTTGGAGAGGGCCCAGGGCAGCTGCCTGGACCAGCGGAGAGCAGGCTTATGCCAATGAAAGGATGTGTAAAAAGCCCTCCCGATTTAAGGGGTCGGCCTTCCGGAATTGGGCAGCTCAGTGCCTGGACGGTTAGTTGTGTGGTAAACTCTACCGAGAGTGAATAGAATGAAATGAGCCAGATTTGGACCGAGTTTGGATTCTCTGTGTTCTCTGTGCTACACCTCACAGGGAGTGGTAGCAAGTACTTGAAAAATGCCATAATTACTGTCAATTTCAATCGGAGAACATTCTAAACAACTGCCGCCCGCGCCTTCCGCGCTCTGGCCCATGGTCTCCAGAGCCCCAGAGACCAGAGGACACAAGGCCCAGAGCCCCTGAACCCCAGCAGCCCCAGTGCCCCAGAATCCAGAGCCCCAGAACCCCAGAGGCCCAGAGCCATACAACACCAGGTGTCCCAGAGACCCAGAAGACCCAAGGCCAAAGGTAATCAGGGACAGTGGAGCTCTGGAGGCCCAGAGGCCCCAAGGGCCCAAAGCCCCGGTAGCACAAGGAGCCCCTGTGCCCCAGAAACCACAGACCCTAGATCCCCATAGTCCCAAGTGTCCCCAAACCCCTGAGCCCCAGAACACTTGAGCCCCAGGAGGCACAAAGCCTTAGACCTCAGAGACCCCAGCCCCATAGCACCGGGAGTCCTGGACTCCCAGAAACCCCAGTAGCCCAAAATCCCTTGAACCCCAGAGCCCCAGAGCCCCAATAACCCAAAACCCCAGAGCCCCTTGTGTCCCAGGAACCCCAGATCCCCATAACTCTGGGATCCCGGGAATCGGAAGAAACCCAGGGGTCCCAGAATCGCTGAGCCACCGGAGATACAGGGCCCCAAATCTTCGGAGCCTCAGGAGTCCCATAGCCCCATTATCCCCAAGGCCCCAGACCCTAAAGCCCCCGGTTTGCTCCTTTTATTCTTCACCCCTCTCCCCGCCCCACAGCACTTGTGTATATACATACTTATCTATATATCTATTTATTTACTTTGATATCTGTGTACTAGTTTTGATATGTACATATCTATAAGGCTTTCTATTCATATTGATGTCTGTTTACTTGTTTTGATGTCTGTCACTCCTCTTCTAGACTGTAATCCCGGTGTGGGCAGGGATTTTCTCTCTTTAGTGCTGAAGTGTACTTTCCAAGCGCTCTGCACACAGGAAGAGCTCAATAAATATGATTGAATGAATGAATGAAAGATCCCCAGGATCCCCAGGATCCCCAGAGCCCAGAGCTCCAGAACCCCAGATCGCCAAATCCCAATAGCTCCAGGGCCCCGAAGCCCCAGAGGCCCAGGATCCCCAGAGCTTCAGAAAACCGGAGCCCCATAGTCCAGAGCCCCAGAGTTCCAGGATCCCTAAGGTCCAAGATCCCCAAAGCTTCTGGAGTCCCAAAGACGCAGACGCCCCAGTGTCCCAGGAGCCCCCAAAGCCCAGGAGCCCCAGAGACTTAGGAGCACCAAAACATCCTGGCACCAGATCCCCAAAGCTGCAAGAGCACTCGAGTCCCAAGAAATCTAGGCGCCCAAGAGCCTTAGAGCCGCAGGCCCCGTAGAAGCACGAGAGTCCCAGCGTGTCAGGAGCCCCATGGTCCCCGAGCCCCAGAGTCACAGGAACCAAAGGGCCCCATAACCAAATGGCTCCAGGCCCCGAACCCCACTCGCCCAAGAATCCCAGAGCACCAGGTCCCTAAGAACCCCAAGACCCCAGAGCCCCAGGAGGCCCAGAGCCCCCTGCCCCAAGAGCCCTAGGGACCCACAGTCCAGAGCCCCAGAGCCCCAGGAGTCCCAAGGCTTCAGAGACCTCGACTTCCAGGAGCTTCAGAGTCCCAGGAGCCCCAGAGCCCCAGGTAC
Organism: Tachyglossus aculeatus; assembly: GCF_015852505.1. Taxonomy (NCBI): domain Eukaryota; kingdom Metazoa; phylum Chordata; class Mammalia; order Monotremata; family Tachyglossidae; genus Tachyglossus; species Tachyglossus aculeatus. The sequence goes on along the minus strand of NC_052098.1, from coordinate 47,498,959 downwards.
CCCAAAGCCTCAGAGTCCCAGATTCCCAAAGGCCCAGGAGCCTCGGAGCACCTGAATGAACACCACCAGAGCCCCCAGAGCAGCAGGGGCCTGCCTCCAGGTCCTATTCATTCATTCATTCATTCATTCATTCATTCAATCGTATTTACTGAGGGCCTACCGTGTGCACAGCACTGTACTAAGCGCTTGGAAAGTACAATTCAGCAAAATAGAGAGACACACCCTGCCTCCACAACGGGCGAGGAGTGGGCAGGAGGGTTGAGAGGTGCAGGGAGGAAGGAAGAGGGTTGAGGGGTGCAGGGAGGACGGCGAGGAGCAGGGAGGAGGGGACCAGGGTTCAGGGAAGAGGAGGAGGGTGCAAAGCTACAGAGAGAGTGGCGAGAAGCAGGGAGGAGGAGTGCAGGAAGAAGGGTTGAGGGTGCACGGGAGAGGATTGTGAGGTTTAGGGAGGAGGGTTCAGGGGTTCAGGGAGGGTTGAGGGCTTCAGGGAGGAGGGTTGAGGGTGCAGGGAGGAGAGCTCCAGAGCCCCAGGAAACCCAGAGCCAAGGGTCCAGAGCCTAGAATCTCAGGAGCCCCAAAGCCACCAAGCCCCAGATCCTTAGATTGCGAGGAACCCTATAGTCCCAGGAGAACCTGTAGCCCCAGTGCCCGTGATCCCCAGGAGCCCCAAAGCCCCAGAGCTCCAGAGCTCCAGAGACCCAGGAACCCATAGTCCTAGAGTCCCAGAGACCCAGGAGATCCAGAGCAGTAGGAGCCCCAGAGCCCCTGAGTCCAGAGTACCCGAGATCCAGGAGCCCAAAACTTCTTTATCTCAAGATCGCAAAGAGCCCTAGAGAGCCAGGAACCCCCAAGGCCCAAATGTCGCAGAGCCCCGAAGCCCCAGAGTCTCAGGAGCCCCAAATCCCCAGAACCCCAGATCCCCAAAGCGCCAGGAGCACTAAAGCCCCAGAATCCAGAGCCCTAGGAGCCCCAAAATCTCAGCCGCCCCCAGAGCCTCAGGAACTCCAGTGCCGCAGGAGCCCCAGAAGCCCCAGAGCCACAGGGTCCCAGAAGACCCAAAGCACAAGAGCCCAGATCTCCATAGCCTCAGGAGCCCTGGAGTTCCAAGACCCGAAGAAGCTCCAGAGCCCCAGAACAACAGGCGCTCCAAATCTCCCGATCCTCAAATCCCTAGAGCGTCAGGAACCCTGGAGCCCCAGGAAATCGTGTATCCACAGATCTCCAGAGCCCCGGAGCCCCAGATCTCCAGGAGACCCAAAGCAGCAGGAGCCTCAGAGTCCCAGAGTCCAGCGTCTCCGAGATTCAGGACCCCAAATTCTCCATCTCCCCAGAGAACCAGGGGCCCAAGAGCGCCAGGAGCCCAAGAGCGCCAGGAGCCCCAAGGGCAAAGAGCCTCAGAACCCTGGAGCCCCAGAGCCCCAGTGTCAAGAGAACCAGGAGCCCCAAAGTCCTTGACACCAAGAGCCCCAGGAGCCCCAGAGTCCCAGCTCTACGGAGTCTTTGGAGGCCTTAAGCTGGTCTCTGCTCCCTGCTTCACAGAGCCCCAGGAACCCCAAAGTCCCCAAACCCCAGAGCCCTAGGAGCAGCAGTGACACAAGAGGCCCAAGGTCACAGACACCCAGAGCACCAGGAACCTTAGAGATTCAGGAGCCCTAAGAACCCCAGTAGCATCAGAGGCCCAGGAGCCACAAGGCCGATGAGTACCCTACAACCAAGAGCTCCAAATCACCAAATCCCCAGAGCCCCCAAACCCCAGAGCCCCTTAGACCCAGAAACCCCAAGGCCCCGAGGCCACAGAGCTCCAGGAGCCCCAGAGCCCCTGGAGCCCCGGAGCCCAGAGCCTCAAAGTCCCAGGAGCACCAAAGCCATAGAGCCCAGAGTCCCAGAGTCCCAGGAGCCCCAAGGGCTCAGACACCCAGGGATTCAGGCACCTGAGAGCCACAGTAGCCCCAAGAGCACCAGAGCCCAGGGTCTCAGAGTTTCAGGGGCCCCAAAGTCCCAGAGCCCAAGGAGCCCTGGAGTCCCAAATACCCTAGCACCAGCAGCATGACCTAGTGGCAAGAGCACGGTCTTGGGAGTCAGAGGACATGGTTTCTAATCCCGACTCCACCACATGTCCGGTGACCTTGGACAAGTCACTTCACTTCTCTGTGTCTCAGTTACCTTACCTGTAATATGAGGATTAAGACTGCGAGCCTCATGCGTGATAACCTGATTACCTTGAATCTACTCTAGTGTTAAGAACAGTGCTTAGCACATAGTAAACACTTAACAAATGCCTTAATTATTATTATTACCGCTGAATTATTACCCCAGACTGAGCCCCTTCCTTCCTCTCCCCCTCGTCCCCCTCTCCATCCCCCCATCTTACCTCCTTCCCTTCCCCACAGCACCTGTATATATGTATATAAGGTTGTCCATATTTATTACTCTATTTATTTTTTTATTTATTTATTTTACTTGTACATTTCTATCCTATTTATTTTATTTTGATGGTATGTTTGGTTCTGTTCTCTGTCTCCCCCTTTTAGACTGTGAGCCCACTGTTGGGTAGGGACTGTCTCTATGTGTTGCCAATTTGTATTCCCAAGCGCTTAGTACAGTGCTCTGCACATAGTAAGCGCTCAATAAATACGATTGATTGATTGATTGATTGAATTCCCATGGCTCCGGAATCCCAGAGCCCCAGGAGCCCTGAGGCTTCAGAGACCTCTTGGACCCAGTAGTCCCAGAGCCCAACGGTCCAGAGCCGCCCCAGAGGTCCAGGAGGACCATGACTCTAGAGCTGCAAAGCTCCAGTTTCCCGAGAGCCCCAGGAACCCCAAGGCCCAAGGGTCCCAGAGTCCCAGGAGACTCAGAGCCGCTGAACCCCAAAGCCTCAGGAGTCTCAGAGGCCTAGGAGCCCCATAGTCTAGAGACCCAGATTCCCAGGATCTCCAAAGTCTCGGAGACCCAGATCGACAGAGCTCCAGAAGGCCTGGAGTCCAAAGAACTCCAGAAGCCCCAGAGCCTCAGAGAAAATAGGGTCCCAGAGCCCCTGGATCCCCAAAGCCCCATCAGCCCCCAAAACCCAGGGAGGCCTAGAACAGTCGAAGCCTCAAGGCCCAAGAGCCACAGAGCTCCTGTAGCACCAAATCGCCAGACCCTCAGATCCCAAGATGCTCTCAGGGGAGCGAACCCTCATTCGTACCACGCGCTGTCCGTAAAGTACCCAGGGAGCCCAGGCCAGGTACCGACCCAGTCAATCAGACCCTGTCGAGAGGGTTCTGTGGAGACGTCAGGTCCAAGGTCTTGTGGGAGTCGTAGTCTGATGCTCTCTCTGGATAGCAATCGCCTCCGTCTACCGAACTACCATCCCCGTCGTGCTCCACAGCTTGTCTCGAGGCCATTGGGGGGCTCACAGCAGGTTCGGGTAGCCGTTATTCAGTCTGGTAAAGGGCAGCTTTGCGCAACGCTGCGGCGGCGCTGAGACTCTCCCCGTAACCCCCAGCCCCCCAACCCTTCCGTCTATAGCCGCAATGAATGGATTCCTATTGGTGTCTGTCTCGCCCTGGGCACGGAAAGCTCTTTGAGGCCAGGGAATGTGTCTCTTTTATTGCTGGGTTGTACTCCCGCAAAAACTGAGTACCGTGCTGTACACACAGAATGCACTCAATCAACATGATTGATCAATCAATCGATCGATTGATTGAGTTAAACACAGCACCAAAGAATCAGGCTTGTGATACAGGAAGAAAAGTCGTACAGCCTCTAGTGATGCGAAAGGAAAGCAGCTGGATCTGGTGAAGAGATCTCTAATTTTGGCTTTTGAGTAAGTCACCCTGTGGGAAAGTTCCTTCTTCGTAAATCACGGATTGATTCATGTTTTTCTTTCCTTCTTTTTCTATTTCTGTATATGAACATCTGTCTCTCCCTCTAGCCTGTGAGCTCACTTTGGGCAGGGAGTGTGTCTGTTCATTGTTTTTCGAGTACTCTCCCAAGCTCTGAGGACATTGCTTTGCATACAATAAGCGGTGAATGAATGAATGAAAGAGTAAATGAATGAATTCTCGGGGCCTCAGTTACCTCATCAATACAAGGGAAGGTGAAGACTGTGAGTCTCATGTGGGATGGGAGTGTGTCCAACCAGATATGCTTGAATCTACCCCAACGCCTAGGACAGTACCTGGCACAGAGTAAGCGTTTAGGAAGAAATACCAGCTGGAGAAAAAACACAGAGACAAATCAAAAGCAGCTGTCGGGTGAGGGTTTGAGTGGGAAGTGGAAGAGTTCTGTTTTGGACATATGTAGTTGGAAGGGTCAGAGAGCAGTGGTCCATATGGTCCCTGGCCTAAGGAAATGGGTGATGTAGATGGGAGGAGGGACAAAACATTTATTCTCCCAGTAGGAGAACATCATAGAGGACGGCGAAATACAACAGGACTGAATCTTCGGTTGAGTGCCGATGTAATACTTCCGAGTTGCCACAAGAGGGCAGCTGCCCAGATTCATCTGGCCCTGGCCGGCTCCTCTGGATTCCCAGAGCACCGCCGCCATCGAAACAATCTCGCACCATCCTGGAGAAGCAGCGAAGAGAGTTGGAAAGGGCAAGGGGGTGGGATAGGACAAACCTGGGATCAAGTCCCGTTTGCGACACTTTTGTGCTGTGTGACCTTGGCCAAGTAACTTTGGAGTCAGCTGCCACACCTGTAAAGCTAGCTCTCTTCCTCCCTTCAAGGCCCTACCGAGAGCTTACCTCCTCCAGGAGGCCTTCCCAGACTGAGCCCCTTCCTTCCTCTCCCCCTCGTCCCCCTCTCCATCCCCCCATCTTACCTCCTTCCCTTCCCCACAGCACCTGTATATATGTATATATGTTTGTACATAGTTATTACTCTATTTATTTATTTATTTTACTTGTACATATCTATTCTATTTATTTTATTTTGTTAGTATGTTTGGTTTTGTCTCTGTCTCCCCCTTCTAGACTGTGAGCCCACTGTTGGGTAGGGACTTTCTCTATATGTTGCCAACTTGTACTTCCCAAGCGCTTAGTACAGTGCTCTGCACACAGTAAGCGCTCAATAAATACGATTGATTGATTGATTGATTGATTGTAAACCTGAGGATGAAGTACGTGTTAACGCTCTCCCACAGGCTAGGAGCCCCGATGTGAGACGCATGCTGCCTCTGCTCTGGTCGTACGGTCCCCACACCCGCGATTGGCCAGGAATAATCGCTGAGCCAACAACACTGCGAGAAAGCAGAGGCGACAGAGGCACCCACCCAAACAATCCGACCGTGTGGCGGTGGGAGGGAGCGTGGCATGGCGGTGGCATGGCACAAAGACATCTGGGAGTCGTAGTCAGACGCTCGATCTTGATTAGCTTTCGCCTCCGCCTCCCGGACTACCAGGCCCATTGTGCCCCGAGAGTGGAAGGCGTGGCGGCAGTTAATTAGAACGTTTTCCGATTGAGATTGATGGTAATAATGATATTCTTTAAGTACTTGCTACCACTCCCTGTGAGGTTTAGCACAGAGAACACAGAGACCCCAAACCCGGCTCAAATTGGGTTTATTTCATCCCACTCGCTCTTGGGAGAGTTTACCATACAACTAATCCTCAAGGCACTGATTGGCCCATGTTCTAAATCGGGAGAGGTTTTTACATATCTTTTCATTGGCATTACCCCGTTCCCCGTGGGTCCAGGCAGCTGGCCTTGGCAGTCCCCAAAATGCTGCCACAAGAGCGAACCCTCATTAGTTCCCAAGGAACAGGAGAACAGCATGTCGGCGCGGGGCACAAAGTCTTCAGGGAAATTTTAGTGTGACGCTCGTTCTAGACAATTTTCACCTCCGCCTACCGAACTAGCAATCCTGCCATGCCTCGCGGCAGGGCCCGCGGCCATGCCTGTCCCTGTCAGGAGGAGAGGGAGAAGGGCATGGCAGCTAGGGGCACATAAATGTCTGGGAACTGTAGTGTGATGCTGGTTCTAGACAGATTTCGCCTCCATGTACTAAACTCCTGCTCCCATCCCTCCCAAGGTGGAGCCACGTCTATTTTAGGCCCTTTCGTGAAGAGTAGGAGAGTGGCGTGGCGGCTCGAGGCACGAAGATTTCTGGGAGTTGTGATTCTCTTTCTGGATAACATTCACCTGCACCTACCGAACTACAATCCCCATCATGCCCCGCAGCGGGACCTGCCACCAGGTCAGGCCTTTTCGGGAGGAGAGTGACATGGTGGCTCGGGACACAAAGACCTCTGGGAGGTCGTTTTAGACAGCGTTCACGGCCATCTAAACAACTACCTCTCCTGCAATTCCCCGCCGCCATGTCTGGCTCTTTTGGGAGGAGAGGGAGAGTGGAATGGCCTATTGGGTCACAAGGATTTCTGGGATTTTTAGTGGGATGCTCATTCTATCCAGCGTTCACCTCTGCCTAATAAACAACCACTCCACTAATGCCCCGTGGCCATGTCTGGACTTGTCGCGAGGTAACAGAGAGTGGCATGGCGGCTCGGTGCACAAAGACATCTGAGAGTTGTTGTGTGATGCTCGTTCTAGACAGCTTTCGCCTCTGCCTACCGAACTACCACTCCTGTCTTTCTCCACGGAAGTGCCCGCAGCTATCTCTGGCCCTGTCACAAGGAAAGGGAGAGTGGCATGGCAGCTCAGGGCACAGAGACTGTTGGGAGATAAAGTGTGATGCTCGTTTTAGACAGCATTCATCTCCGCCTACCGAACTACCACTCCTGTCACGCCCTGTGGGAGGGCCGTGGTCATGTCTGGCCCTGTCGGGAGGAGAGGGAGAGTGGCATGGCATTTCAGGACACAAAGGCCTCTGGGAATTGTAGTGTAAGGCTAGTTCAAGACATCCTTCATCTCAATCTACTGAACTCCCACTCATGTCATGCCCCGTGGGGGAGCCTCAGCCATGCCAGGCCCTTTACCGAGGAAAAAGAGAGTGGAGTAGAGGCGTGGGGCACAAAAACCTCTGGGAATTGTAGAGTGATGTTCGTTTCACCTCTATCTACTGAACTACCACCCCCGCCCGACACATCGGGAAACCATGGCCATTTTGGCTCTGTCGCGAGGAGTAGGAAAGTGGCGTGACTACGCAGGGCACCAATATTTATGGGAGTTGTGGTGTGATTCTCGTTGCACAGAGCGTTCTCTACCACTACCGTCATGCCACGCGGGGGACCATTGGCCATGTCAGGCCCTGTCGGAAGGAGGGTAGAGTAGCCTGGCGGCTCGGGGCACAAAGACTTCTGAGAGTTGTAGTGTGATACTCGTTCTCGACAGCGTTCACCTAGGCTTACTGAACTACGACATCCATCATGCCCCGCAGCGGGGCCCATGGCTGTGTCTGGTCTTATCGCAAGGAGAGTGAGAGTGGCATTCTGTCTCGGGCCGAAAGACGTCTGGGAAGTGTACTGAGATTCTCGCTCTAGACAAAATTTACCCCCGCATACTGAATTCCCTGTCCCGGCTTGCCCCGAGGAGGGACCCGACCCCATGTCTAGCCCTCTCACGAGGAGAGGGGGAGTGGCATGGTGGCTCGGGGCACAAAGAATTCTGGGAATTGTAGTGTGATGCTAGTTCTAGACAGTGTTCACCTATGCCTACCGATCTTCCACTCCCATCATGTCCCGCGGGGGAGCCCCGTCCAGTTTGTGGAACACGGAAAGCGCGGTAGGCAGATGTTCAGGGCGTTTTCTCATTCATAATGATATGAATTATGGTATTTGTTAAGTACCTGTAACCACTCCCCGTGAGGTGTCGCATGGAGAACAAGGAGACCCCAACCTTGCTCTAAATCAGGTTCCTTTAATGTCATTCTCTCCTGCAAGAGTTTACCAGGCAACTAAGTGTCAAGGCACTGAGCAGCTGCAAATACTGTGTTCGGGTATCTTACCCGGGCTGTATTACAATTTTTTCTTGCATTTGAATGAGCCCTCTCCGAGCTGTCAAATGCGGAAGGCCTTGTCTATCCTGAAGATGATCCGACAAGAGAGAAACCTCATTCTTCTCTGCCCTATCCATAGCGTTGCTATGTAGTCGAGTCCGGTCACCTACACAGACATTCAGACCCTGTCGCGAGGTGAGGGAGAGTGGCTTGGCGGCTGGTGAGACAAAGACTTCTGAGAGTTTAATTCTGACTTTCCTTCTGAAAAGCTTTTACATCTGCCCAACGAACTGCCACTCCCGTCATGCCCCATAGCTTGGCCCGTGGACATGTCCGGCCCTGTCACGAGGTGAGGGCGAGTGGCATGGCGGCTCGGGGCACAGAGTCATCTGGAAGGTGTAGTGTGATACTCGTTCTACACAGCCTTCATCTCCGTCTACTGAACTACCACTTCGATCATGCCCCATGGCAGAGCCTCAGCCATGCCAGGCTCTTTATCGAGGAGAAGGAGAGTACCATGGCGGTCCCGTGCACAAAGTCGTCTGGGAGGTTTAGTGTGGTGCTCCTTCTAGGCAACGTTTACCTGGGTCAACCACTCCTGTCAAGCCCCATGGCAAGGCCTGCGGCCCTGTCTGGCCCTGTCAGGAGACGAGGGAGAGTGGCATGTCGTCTCGGGGCACAAAGACTTCTGGGAGTTGTCGTGTGATCTTCCTTCTATACAACACTCACCACCGAATAGCGAACAAACACTCCCATCATGCCCCACGGCAGGACATCTGGCCACGTCTGGCCCTGTCTTGAGGATCGGGAGAGTGACATGGCGGCACGGGACACAAAACTTTCTTGGAGCTGCAGTGTGATGCTCGTTCTAGTCAGCTTTCACCTGCATCTACTGAACTAACACTCCTGTTCGTCTCGCGAGGCCCGCCGTCATTTTAGGCCCAGTCGCGAGGAGTGGGGGAGTGGCATGGGGGCTCGAGACACAAGTATTTCTGGGAGTTGTAAAGTGATGCTCTTTCTAGAAAGCGTTCACCTCCACCTACCGAAGTATCACTCCTGAAATGCACCGCGGATGGGTCCTCGGACATGTCTCACCCTGTCGCGTGGAGAGGGATAGTGCCAAGGTGGCTTGGGGCACAAAGACCTCTGGGGGTTATAGTGTGATTATCGTTTTAAACAGCGCTCAACTACATCATGAGATTCACAGTCTTCACCTTCCCTTTAACAGATGAGGTAACTGAAATCCCGAGAATTCATTCATTCATTTCTTCATTCATTCATTCAATCGCACTGATTGAGCGCTTACTGCATGCAAAACACTGTCCTCCGAGCTTGGGAGGGTGCACTATAACAATGTACAGACAAAATCCCTTACCACAGTGAACTCACAGTCTAGAGGGGCAAACAGACTGCATATTCAGAAATAGATAAAGAAGGAAAGAAAAAAAAACTTAATCAATCAGTGATTGACAGAGAGGGGACTTGTTCACAGGGTGACATAGCCAAGAGCCGGAATTAGAGTTCTCACCACTAGATCCAGCTGCTTTCCTTTCGCATCACTGTAAATTGTACAACTTTTCGTCCTGTCTCACAAGTCTGAATTTTGGTGTTGTGTTTGACTCAATCAATCGGTCGATCGATCGAGCAATCGTGCTGATCGAGTGCATTCTGTGAATCGAGCAGTGTACTCAGGTTTTGAGGGAGTACAACCCAACAATAAAAGAGATATATTCCCTGGCCACAACGAGCTTTCACTCTCCAAGCAAGGGGTGACACACACCAATAGGAATCAATTTATTGCGGTTAGAGATGGAAGGGCTGGGGATCTGGGGGTTGCGGGTACGGGCTCAGGAGCTCTGAAGCTCTGGGGTTCATGGGGTTCTTCGGCCTCCAGGTATCCGGGGCTCTGGGGAACTGGGACTCTGGGTCCCTCGGGCTCCGGGAGCTCTGGAACTCCATGGGCTCTGGGGCCCAGAGGCCTTGGGGATCTTAGTGGTCTGGGGACGTGGAGATCCTGTCGCTCTCGGGCGCCTGTGCCTCTGGGGCCTTGGGGATCCTGGGTCTCCGGGCCTCTGGCATTCTGGAGCTCCTGCGGTTCATGGGACTCCAGGGCTCCTGGATCGCTGAGGATTTGGGGTTCTGGAGATTTAGGTATCCAGGGGCACTGCGTCTCAGGGCTCTGGGGCTCCTGAGGCTCTGGGGATCGGGGAACGTGGGTACTGGGGCTCTGAAGGTCTAGGCGCTGGGGCTCCGGGACTGTGGGTCTCTGGAGCTCTGGGGCTTTGGGGTGTTGGGGTCTCTCGTTCTCTGGTCTCTGGGGCTGCTAGGGCTCTGGAACTTCTGGGGTTCTTGGGCTTTGTGCCTCTGTGGCCTAGGGGTTCCTAGGTCTCAGAGACTCCGGGGCAAAGAAGCTCATGGTGCTCTGGGGATCTGGAGCTTTGAGGCTACTGAGGTTCTTGGAACCCCAGGGCTCTTGAGGCTCTGAGGATGTGAGGCTTTGGGGATTTTGGTTTCTTGGGACTCTGAGTGACAGAACCCTCCCGACAGGGTCCGATTGATTGGGTCGGTGAATGGCCTGTTCTCCATGGGGATCTGACGGAGTTCACGAGGTACTGATGAGGGTTTGCTCCCATGGGAGCATGTTGGGGAGGGACAAGGGCAGCTGCCTGGGCCAGCCGAGAGCGGGCTAATGCCAATGAAAGAATGTGTAAAACCCCTCCCTATTTAAGGGGCCGGCCTTCAGAACATGGGACCTCTCAGTGCCTTGATGGTTGGTTGTGTGGTAAACTCTCTCGAGACCGAATGGGATGAAAGGAGCCGGATTCGGACCGAGTTTGAGTCTCAGTGTTCTCTGCGGTAAACCTCATAGCGAGTAGTAGCAAGCATTTCAAAAATACCGTAATTACTGTCAATCCCAATCAGAAAACGTTCTAAACAATCTCCGCCCACACCTTCCGGGCTCTGGCCCAAGGACTCGGGCCCCGCTGCTGGGCACGATGGAACTGGTAGTTAGGAAGGCGGAGGTGAACGCCAGTCAATAGCGAGCGTCAGACAACGACTCCTAGAAGTCTTTCTGCCCCGATCCGCCATGCCACTCTCCCTCTCCTCGCGACAGGGCCAGACATGGCTTTGGGGCATGACGGGGGTGGTAATTCTTTAGGGGGAGGTGAACGCTCTCTAGATCGAGTATCACAATGCAATTCCCAGAGGTCTACGTGTCCCGAGATGCCAAGCCACTCTCCCTCTCCTGGCGACAGGGCCTGATTGGCGGGGTTGGTGCTTAGGCTGGACTACGTCATACATGCATCATCGCGGTGATGTTGGTTCAGCAATTACTCTTAGCTAATCGCTGCTGTGAAGACTGTACGATCAAAGCAGAGGCAGCCTGCTTCCCACATCGGGGCTCGCAGACTTCGGATGAGGAAGAAGAGGTACTTCATCTCCACTTTTATAGGTGGGGCAGCTGAGGCACACAGGTGCCCAAGAGCCTTGCACAAGCTCAGACAGCACTGAGCTTGCTGAGGTCACTGAGGTCTCCCACCTCCTAGCCCTGAGCCCTTTCCACTCGCTTCACGGCTTCTCGAGGTGTTGTGTGGGTTCATTCAATCGTATTTATTGAGCGCTTACTGTGTGCAGAGCAGTGTACTAAGCGCTTGCGACGTACAAGTTGGCAATATATAGAGACGGTCCCTACCCAACAACAGGCTCACAGTCTCCCTGGGCGACAGGGTCTGTGTCCAAGTCCCACCTGTGTTCTCGTTCCTAAGGCTTAATACAGTGCTCTGCACACAGTAAGCACATAATAAATAATATTACTACTGGAGGCAAGTTAGGGAGATACAAATTGAGAGTTGATCTGTGAGATGGAAAAAGGCTGATGGAAAATCTTGAAGCCTCTTGAATGATAAGGAGCTTCTACTTAAAGCAGAGAGAGATTGGTAGTCACTGGATGTTTTTCAGTCAAACCCTCAATCATTTTGCTAAGGGAGTTTTTCGGAAGAGTCAGCAGGTTGCTTGGAGCACGGCCGTGCTGTGGTAAGTCAAATGACCTGACCGTGCCCAGTGTAATCAGAGAAGGTGCCCTCATGTGGCAGCTCTGGAGGATTACATCAGCGCTCAACCGAAACTTCAGTCCTTTTGTAATTCGTCATCCTCTATGACGTCCTCCTATTGGGAAAATATATTTTTTGTCCCTCCTCCCGCCTACATTTTCCACTTCCACAGGGACTATGTCCCACCTGATTTGTTTGTATCCATCCCAGCTTTTAGTACAGTGTCTGGCACATAGTAAGTGCTTAACAAATACTATTACAATTATTATTATTATCATTAATTTCACACCAATGATAAGAACAAGTCAACCTTCTTTCTAGAGGGTCAAAAAGTATTCTGATTGGCCTTGGACCGGAGGAAATAACTAGGGATGGAATGAAATTTATTGAACACAGATTGGATGCAATTGTGCCAGTGCCTTAATCAGTGTCCAAGCAGCTGCCTTGATCTTCGTCTGGGCTGTCTTCACAACTTCTTCAGAGAAGCAGCGTGGCTCAGTGGAAAGAGCCTGTGCTTTGGAGTCAGAGGTCATGGGTTCGAATCCCGGCTCTGTCAATTGTCAGCTGTGTGACTTTGGTCAAGTCAATTGATTTCTCTGTGCCTCAGTTATCTCATCTGTCAAATGGGGATTAAGGCTGTGAGTTCCACGTGGGACAACCTGATCACCTTGTAACCTCCCCAGCGCTTCCCACCAAAAGCCTACAAATAGACATGTCGATACCTACATTCATTCATTCATTCATTCAATCATATTTATTGAGCGCTTACTGTATATCTACCTCAGCACTTAGAAAAGGTTTTGACATATAGTAAGCGCTTAACAAATACCATAAAAAGTAAGTACATAATATATACTATTCATTGATTTATTAATTGGCTCCAGTTCAAGTTTGAGGATGGGAGCACTGGGTTTGAGGGACCGAAGAAGGCGTACTAGACTAGATTGGAGAGATCAGCTGGAGAAGTGGCCAAGATCTGCCCCGGCCTCTCCACCTAAACCGATACCTTGCTGGTTCAATCTCTCATTCTATTCCGACTGGATTACTGCATCAGCCTCCTCTCTGATCTCCCATTGTCCTGTCTCTCCCCACTTCAGTCTATACTTCACGCCGCTGCCCGGATCACCTTTGTGCAGAAACACTCTGGGCATGTTACTCCCCTCCTCAAAAATCTCCAGTGGCTACCAGTCAAACTATGCATCAGGCAAAAACTCCTCACTCGGCTTCAAGGCTCTCCATCACCTCGCTCCCTCCTACCTAACCTCCCTTCTGTCCTTCTACAGCCCAGTCCGTACCCTCCTCTCCTCTGCTGCTAACTTCCTCACTGTGCATCATTCTCGCCTCACCCGCCGTCGACCCCCGGCCCACGTCCTCCCCCTGGACTGGAATGCCCTCCCTCCGCACATCCGCCAAGCTAGCTCTCTTCCTCCTTTCAAAGCCCTACTGAGAGCTCACCTCCTCCAGGAGGCTTTCCCAGACTGAGCCCCCTCCTTCCTTTCCCCTGCCCCATCACCCCCGCCCTACCTCCTTCCCCTCCCCACAGCACCTGTATATATGTTTGTACAGATTTATTACTCTATTTTACTTGTACGTATTCATTATTCTATTTATTTTATTTTGTTAATATGTTTTGTTTTGTTCTCTGTCTCCCCCTTCTAGACTGTGAGCCTGTTGTTGGGTAGGGTCCGTCTCTATAGGTTGCCAACTTGTACTTCCCAAGCGCTTAGTACAGTGTTCTGCACACAGTAAGCGCTCAATAAATTCGATTGGATGAATGAATGAATGAATGAATGAATGAATGAAGTAGCAAGAGGTGAATGAATTTATGTCTGGGGTGGCCAGCATTGGAAGAGTTTAAAGCAAGTGGGAAGCAATGTTTATTTGACCTACAGGGTGATGGGAAATCTGGGCAAAATAGGAAGGAGTGATTGGGGTGGGGAGCAGGGAAGATGAGTGGCGAGCAGCAAAGCCTAATGAAAACAACTTAGACCGTGAGCTTCACAAGGACTGTGCAAAACCAGATTATCTTTTGTCTACCCCAGTTCTCAGAACAGTATCTGACGTAGCAAGTACTTAACATATAACATTAAAAAATGAAAAAAAAAGAACATGGACCTGGAAGTCAGCGGACCTGGTTTTTAATCCCAGCTCTGTTAGTTGCCTGGTGGATGACCTTGGGCAAGTCGCTTTATTTCTCTGTGCCTCAGTTTCTTCAACTGTAAAGTGGGGTTTTAATGCCTGTTCCCCTTTCTACTTAAGACTGTGAGCCACAGGTGGGCAGGGACTGTGCCTGATCTGATTACACTGAACCTACCCAGGCACTTAGAAGAGTAAGCATTCAGTAAACAGCATATTTCTTCATTTATATTTGCAGGCACAGAATACTTCTGATTGAAGAGATTCTGGTGAATGGGAGATCTACAGAAAATAATTAAACGGATCTCCAGGTAAAAGGTGATGATAATAATAATTGTGATATTTGTTACGTGCTTAGTATGTGCCAAGCACTTTTGTAAGTGCTGGGAAAGATACAAGATAATCAGGGCAGATACAGTCCTTGTTCCACACAGGTCTCACAGTCCAAGTAGGGGAGAGAACACCTTTTGAATCCCCATTTTAGGGCTGGGGTACCTGAGGGACAGAGAAGTTGTGACTTGCCCAAGGTCACACAGCAAGCACAAGGGCAGCCCAGACCAGGAATGTAATGATGAAAACACTGGAATGTCCCCTGCTTGTTGCCACTGTCAAACCCAATCAATCAGTGATTATTGAGTGCCTGCTGAATGTGAAATACAGTGTTAAATACCGTACCTAGTGGGGAGAACAGGGGCCTGGGAGTCAGAAGGACCTGGGTTCTAATCCTGGCTCCACCATTTGTCTGTTGTGTGACCTTGAGAAAGTAACTTAACCTTTCTGTGCCTCAGTTCCCTCATCTGTGAGACAGAGACTGTGTCCATCCTGATTAGCTGGTATCTTCCCCAGCACTTAGAACAGTGCTCGACACGTAGTAAACGCTTAACAAATACCATCATCATTATCATTAAATGCTTAGGAGAGTACAGCCGAAGCAAAACTCCTTTTCCCTACCCTCACGAAGCTTACAAACTAACTCATCTACTTCTTTCCAGGCTGTAGGGTCTATAGCTCAGGGGTGATCTCGCCTGTCTTGCCACCAACCCTGGTCTACGTCCTACCTTTGGCCTGGAATGCCCTTCCACCAATTACCCTTCACCACTTCAAAGCTTTACTGAAGGCACATCTCCTCCAAGAGGCCTTCCAAGACCAAGCCCCACTTTTCCTCATCTCCCACTCCCTTCTGTGTCTCCCTGACTTTCTTCCTTTGTTCTTCCCCCATCTTTCCACCCCACAGAACCTATGCATTTACCTGTAATTTTATTAAAGTATATTGACATATGTGTATTTGTACTGATGTCTGCCTCCCCCCCTTCTAGACTGTGAACTCATTGTGAGCAGGGATTGTCACTCTTCATTGATGCATTGTACTTTCCCAAGTGCTTAGTGTAGTGATCTGCACATAGTAAGCGCTCAGTAAATACAACTGAATGAATGAATGGTCTCATATATGAGAGGTCATGAGTTTGAATCTCATGAAGGTATAATTGATTATATTTTCACATCTGAAGGACTTGTTATTTACCCCATCTTCAGCCCCACAGCACTTAGGTGCATGTCCTGACACTCCCCATATCTCTTATCTGAAATTTATTTTAGTGTCTGTCTCCACATGTAGAATGTAGACTGTAAGCTCCTTGTGGGTAGGGATTATGTCTACCAACTCTATTACTTTGTACTTCCCCAAGTGCTTTGAAGCAGCATGACTTAGTGGAAAGGGCATGGGATTGGGAGTCAGAAGATGTGGATTCTAATCCTGGTTCCACCATTTGTCTGCTGTGTGCCCTTGGGCAAGCCACTTAACTTCTCTGTGCCTCAGTTACCTCATCTGTAAAATGGGGATTAAGACTGTGAGCCCCATGTAGGACCACCCGATTATCTTGTATCTACCCCCAGCGCTTAGAATAGGGCTTGGCCCATAGCCTTAACAAATACCTTATTTGTTACCAAACAAATGTCTTACCAAATACCATAATTGTTATTATTATTACTCAATGCATTAAGTACGCAATAAATAACTGATTGATTGCATTACTCAAGGGCGGTTGGGAGGGGAAGGAGGATTGCCTTCCCCTATCCTAGTCTCCAAATATAATGAGGATGATGATGATGACAATAATCATAATAATAATAATTGTTGTATTTGTTAAGCACTTACTATGTTGCAAGCGGTGTGCTAAGTGGTGGAGGATCTGATCTGATCAGATTAGTGGTTATGATGATGTTGATGATGATGGTGATGATGGTGATGGTGATGATGATGAATCACAGAAACTTTTTAAAAAGCCCAATGTAATTCAAAGGAGAGGCTGGGAATTTCTAGCTCGTATCTAACTAATTTTCAGTAAGCAGTTGCAGCAGACCTTCTGTTTTATTGAGAAAGTTATCTGTTTCCTTAAAGTCTCCACTGTTTTTTTTCCCACAGTTATAGCAGAACATCAAAGGGAAAGAAATGGCAAATGACACAGGTGCGAAGGATTCCTACTCTTGGGATTCTCCGACGTCCAGGAGCTGTAGCTAGTCCACACTGAGTTGTCCCTTCCAACCTACCTGGCAGCTCTGGCGGGGAATCTCCTCTTTGTTGCCATCACCACCCTCGACCAGCGTCTCCACATCCCCATGTACTTCTTCCACCTTACCATTTGATATTGAGAATGTCTCTCAGTTGAGCTTCTTTGGATATCTGAATGTACTTTGTATAAGATGGTGAAACCTGCACTGTTCACTGAAGACCTGGGCACAACTTCAGCTTTAACCCTGGCCTGACCACAGACCTTGGGAACCACCACAACTTTGTAGACTCTTGGTTTGGACTAAAATTTATATCTTGTTGCTGCCATTTTCTTTTATTGTTTCAAAGATTACACAAGTGTTCTTGACTTTGCTTATTTCTTCAAAGAATCAATCCATCAATGATATGTACTGAACATCTACTGAGTGTAGAACACTCTACTAAATGGATAAAATGTTCAGTGGTATTTATTGAACAATTACTGTGGGCAGACCACTATACTAAACACTTGGGAGTAGAGAAAAAGTATGGGCTGGTGTTAAGAGTACAGGCCTGGGGGTCACAGTCCCTGGATTCTAATCTTGGCTCTGCCATTTGCCTGTGACCATAGGCAAGTCTTTCAACTTCTCTTTGGATCAGTTTCACCATCTGTAAAATGGGAATTCAATGTCTGTTTTCCCTCCTACCTGGACTGTGAGCCCCATGTGGGACAAGGACTGCGACCTATATGATTATGTTTTACCTACCCCAGCCCTTAGTACAGTGCTTGGCACATAGTAAGCGCCTAAGAATATTATTAGTATCGTTAGTATTAGTAGTAGTAGTAGTATTACCATTATTACAATGCAAAAGAGTGGTTACACCCTTTCACTGTTCATAAGGAACTTGCAGCCTAGAGGAGGAGAAAGACATTAATATAAACAAATAAATAAATAAAGCATAGGGAATCAGTACTTGGGAGAGTACAACAGAAGCAAAGCAGGTGATCCCTGCTCTCAAGAAGCTTACAACTATGCTTACAAGAAACTTCTCAGGCTTCTAAGATCCTACTTTCAACAATCCTTCCCTGATTAACCACCAACATCTCATCTTATTTTATTATCATTATTACTATCATCATCAGCAGCAGCAGCAGCATCATATTTGTCACCTAAGAGTGGCTTGAAACAGTTACTCACTTATCTACATCTCTAGACTGTATGATCACAGTGAACAGGGAACGTGTCTATCGACTCCGTTTTATTGCACTCTCCCACGTGTTCAGTTCAGTTTTCTGCATGCAGTAAGCACTATGGAAATACCACTGATTAATTGTTTGATTCATCCTTAGTATATTCGTTTATAAATATAATTCATTGTGAATTCTCTCATTTATTTGGAGTAGCTTATTTTTAAATATGTTTATGTCTGCCTCCCCCAATAAATGGTAAACTCCTTTTGGGAAGGGATCATGTCTCACGTTTCTGTTGTACAGTCCCAAATACTTAGTAGAGTTATTTGCTTTAAGTAGGTGGTCGATTCCCAATCAGGATCACACCAGTCTCGACTACAGGAGGGCATACCATTCAATTCCTAGCTTGGACAATGACTAGTGAGTGGAAGGCAGTCAGCTACTACTGAAAACTCACCTGCAGCAGCATGGTAAAGAATCGAGGGCCGAGACTCAGGTTTACTGTGTGGAAGGAGGCAATGGTAAACCGCTTCCGTATTTTTACCAAGAAAACTCTATGGATACACTCCAGAACAATTACAGATGGATGTGGGGCGTTTTGAGAGAGATGTGTCCATTGTGACGCTATGGGTCAGAACAGCATAAGACAAGATGACAAGGTGCTCAACACATTCTGCTTATTGATTGATTTTTTAAGTGGTATTTGTTGAGTACTTAATATGTGCCAGGCACTGACGGATGGATTGATGTACCCAAGCTAGGGAAATGTAAGAGATGACACATGGGGCAGATCTTGTGCACAGGGCTGTTCTCAACACTGGGCAGTGGCTTTTCACTAGACAGGGATTTTGCTCAGACAAGGGACAACACAGGAGAGAAGCTAGGAGGAGAGGTAGCTGAGGAGGGTACCAAGATCTCCCCATTCCTCAGAGCGATGGATGACAATGGGATCTTTAGGTGTGCAGCGTTTGGAGGAAGTTGTAGGTGAGGAAGAGGGAGTAGGATTCGGAGGCCATGACCAGACGCAAGGGAAAGGATGACTCCAGGGTGCATTCTCGAGGTATTGGACGGCCATTTGCTTTTCAAATGAAATAACGTCTTTTTCATTGTATGTTACGTGGTCCAAAACCGAACAAGATTTCTAAGTACCTGAAATGTCTTTTCTGGAGTTTCCTTTTAGCATCAGGCCTCAATCAAGTCCCCAGTCTTCAGAAAGAACTAATAGGGGTTAGATGAGAGTAGATGAGGCTGATTTCTGGGTCCGGTTGGCAGACTCCAGGGGGCGAGAGCCCCTCAGGGCTGTGGAGGAATGGACTCAGGCCTCCAACAGAAGAGAAATCCAATTCCAAGGGGCCGTGGCTGCTGCACAATACAGTCGCTCCCTCTGCCTGCACAACGACTTTCCAACGTCTTTTGCTTCAACCGAACCCAATGTCATCATCATCATCATCAATCGTATTTATTGAGCGCTTACTATGTGCAGAGCACTGTACTAAGCGCTTGGGAAGTACAAATTGGCAACATATAGAGACAGTCCCTACCCAACAGTGGGCTCACAGTCTAAAAGGGGGAGACAGATAACAAAATCAAACATACTAACAAAATAAAATAAATAGAATAGATATGTACAAATAAATTAAATAAATAAATAGAGTAAAAAAATATGTACAAACATATATACATATATGCAGGTGCTGTGGGGAAGGGAGGGAGGTAAGATGGGGGGATGGAGAGGGGGACGAGGGGGAGAGGAAGGAAGGGGCTCAGTCTGGGAAGGCCTTCTGGAGGAGGTGAGCTCTCAGCAGGGCCTTGAAGGGAGGAAGAGAGCTAGCTTGGCTGATGGGCAGAGGGAGGGCATTTCAGGCAAGGGGTATGACGTGGGCCGGGGGTCGATGGCGGGACAGGCGAGAGCGAGGTACGGTGAGGAGATCAGTGGTGGAGGAGCGGAGGGTGCGGACTGGGCTGTAGAAGGAGAGAAGGGAGGTGAGGTAGGAGGGGGCTGTGATGGTGATGGAGAGCCCAGGGTGAGGAGTTTCTGCCTGATGCGCAGATTGATTGGTAGCCACTGGAGATTTTTGATGTCCAGCGCCCAAGGCCTTAGGCTAGTACTTGAGCTGGGCAGGGGATGTGGGCAGGAGTCGCAGGAGTCGCAGGAGTCGGTCGTCCCTGGGAGCAGGCTCCGCTTTCCAAGAGCCAGTGGGCTCCTAGGATGGTACCCAGATCTGCCTGATCCCCCCGGTGTGCAGCGCTCTCGTTTGGAGGCCGTAGAGTCTCCTGGCTCCATTGCTTCCAGCTTCAAGCAACCCCAGTCCTTGTAGGTCATCGTGGAGGAGGCTGGGGCCGAGGGAAGTCATGGTCCTGGCTAGTGACTGGTCTCCATTCGCAGATGTTCACAGTTGCTGCAACACTGCATGGCTTAGTGGATAGAGCACAGGCCTGGGAGCCAGAAGTACTTGGGTTCTAATCCTGGCTCCTCCACAAGTCTTCTGTGTGTCCATGGGCAAGTCACTTCACTTTTCTGTGCTTCAGTAACCTCATCTGTAAAATGGGGATTAACACTGTGAGCCCCATGTAGGACAGGGACAGTGTCCAACCTAATTTGCTTGTATCCATCCCAGAACGTAGAACAGTGCCTGGCAAATAGAAAGCCCTTAACAAATATCACAGTTATTATTATTATTATTATTATTATTATTATTATTATTATTGTTGTTATTATTATTAGTAGTAGTTAAAAGAAAGTTGTTTAAAATGATTTCGGATGTATGTTCAACATGAAAAAATGTATGTTGAATCCTCTAATATTTTAAAATAGTACTGTTTTGTTATTACAATATAATTCATTGTTATACAATATCATTATTATTCTGTTATTCCCCTTTGGCTTTTAATTTTAATCAGTATGGATGATAAACCACATCTCGAACCATCTTCAGAAACTTTAAGGGTATGAAAAGCATATATTTTTCTCAAGCACCAGATTAAATAATGACACAGGAACCTGGATTTTCACTTGAAATCATTTACCAGTTGAGCTTTTCTTAAAGAAAATATAAGAACTCTATTTCATTTTTCATACTATTTTATTATTCATTTCCCGCTCATTACAGGATTCATTTCCTTATTGCGATATTGGGAGTGCGGGGAGGGCTGTGCGGGGCGGTAATAACCGTCCTGGGGATTATTCAAGTTTTTAAGTGAATTGATGCGTAGGTATTTGACTTTATGTTTTATTTCTTCTTTCATAGTAGGGAAGCAGTGTGGCCTCGTGGAAAGAGAACCGTCCTGTGAGTCAGAGGACCTGTGTTCTATTCCCAGATCCACCATCTAGCTGCTGTGTGGCCTTGGGCAAGTCAGTTAATATCTCTGTGCCTCAGTTCCCTCCTCTGCAGAATGGCAACTCAGCAGCGGTTCTCCATCCAAGTTAGGCCGTGAGCCCCTTGAGCGCCCTAATGATCTTGTATCTAGCTCACCACAAAGGACAGTGCTGAGCCCATAGTCAGCACTTAACAAATAACACATATATTATTATTGCTGTTGTTATTCAATTCATCATTGATTAATTCATTCTCGTCTCATTACAGCCTGCATGAACTCGGCGAGCCTGAGGAACTCTCTGCCTGCTCCCAGCATGCTCTGCGCAGACTGGATTGGGTATCAAAGCCGCTGCTGTGCCTTCATGACCTCTATTCACCTCGGGAGCCAAACGAAACATCCGGCATTTACAGCCTCGTCTTGGGTTCTTGATCCCCGTCACTACGGCCGAGAAACTGTCTTTCCCCCTCATCACCACCAGCTTCCCTTCACATCATCGAGGAGACCCCATCCCGCCCTGCTTTCCACCACCTCAGCACGAATGAGAACAGCAGTGGCAGCCTGAGGCCTCAGATGACCTCAGGAAAGCTAGTGGCTGCGAAGCTGTTATGATGGACTCTGATTCACAAGGATAAATTGTTCTACTTTAGCCACAGTTCGCCTGCTGATTTCTTTGTTTTATGTACTGTATATACGGAGTTGTCCTTTATACTGTTTTAATATTTTTGCCTTTCACTACTCCTGATGTGTCTGTCTCCAGTCCCTTCCCTCCCCACAAATATTTATAGAATGTGAGCACCTTGAGAGATCAAACTTTTCCAGTGAAATTAAAACTAACTCCATCTACCCCAGATACAACTTACCCAGCTTTCTTAGTTTTTCTCAGCTAATGTCCTTTAGGAGAGTTGATTACATCATTCATTCATTCATTCAATCATATTTATTGAGCGCTTACTGTGTGCAGAGCACCGTACTAAGCGCTTGGGAAGTACAAGTTGGCAACATATACAGACGGTCCTCGCCAAACGACGAGCTCACAGTTTAGAAGGGGGAGACAAACAACAAAACAAAACATGTGGACAGGTGTCAAGTCATCAGAATAAATAGAAGTAAAGCTAGATGCACATCATTCACAAAATAAATAGAATAGTGAATATGTGCAAGTAAAATAGAGTAATAAATCTGTACAAACATATCTACAGGTGCTGCGGGGAGGAGAAGGAGGTAGGGCTGGGGGGGGATGGGGGAGGGGGACAATTATTTTGACAGTTGCTTGGCTAAAGCTACAGGCAGTGGGTTAGCACCTGCACTTGGATCTGCATTCTTTGGGCATTTGGTGCTCACCCCACCCGCATCTTCACAACACCTAAGCACATATCCACAGATTATTTAATTATATTGATCTCTGTCTCCCCCTCTAGACTGTAAGCTTGTTGAGGGCAAGAAAATTGTCTTCCAACTCTGTTGTATTATATTCTCGCAAGTACTTAGTACTGTGCTCTGCACACAGTGAATGCTCAGTAAAAACGTTTGATTGATTGACTAATTCCTCTAGACCGTAAGCTCCTCATGGGTAGGGAATCAATCAATCGTATTTATTGAGCGCTTACTGTGTGCAGAGCACTGTACTAAGCGCTTGGGAAGTACAAGTTGCCAACATATAGAGACAGTCCCTACCGAACAGTGGGCTCACAGTCCAAAAGTGATCAAGACCAAGAGCACCCCCAACACGGTCGGACTCCAGCGGGGGTAGGACCCACCCCAGAACAGCCCGTTCGCTCACCCACACACAAACCACTTGACGCGCCAGAGACTAAGTCCACAAAAAAGTGTGTCTTCCAACTCTGTTGTATTGTACTCTCCCACACGCTTAGTCCAGTGCCCTGCACACAGTAAACACTCAATGACTATGATTGATTTCATATACGGGGTGGGGAAGGGGGAAAGGGAAAGACTGCCATGGGAGGAGGCTTAACTGTCTCTATAGAAATGGAGCAGGAGGGAATGGTTTCACCTGCAGCATGAGAGACAGAAGGAAAATTTGACATTTCGACATTCTTAGTCATTATCATCATCATCAATCGCATTTATTGAGTGCTTAATGTGTGCAGAGCACTGTACTAAGCGCTTGGGAAGTACAACTTGGCAACATATAGAGACAGTCCCTACCCAACAGTGGGCTCATAGTCTAAAAGGGGGAGACAGAGAACAAAACCAAACATACTAACAAAATTAAATGAATAGAATAGATATGTACAAGTAAAATAAATAGATAAATTAATAGAGTAATAAATATGTACAAACATATATACATATATACACGTGCTGTGGGGAAGGGAAGGAGGTAGGACGGGGGGATGGAGAGGGGGACGAGGGGGAGAGGAAGGAAGGGGCTCAGTCTGGGAAGGCCTCCTGGGGAAGGTGAGCTCTCAGTAGGGCCTGTGAAGGGAAGAAGAGAGCTAGCTTGGGGGATGGGCAGAGGGAGGGCATTCCAGGCCCGGGGGATGACGTGGGCCGGGGGTCGATGGCGGGCCAGGCGAGAACGAGGCACTGTGAGGAGATTAGCGGCAGAGGAGCGGAGGGTGCGGGCTGGGCTGTAGAAGGAGAGAAGGGAGGTGAGGTAGGAGGGAGCCGTGATGGTGATGGAGAGCCTTGAGGCCCAGGGTGAGGAGTTTCTGCCTGGTGCGCAGATTGATTGGTAGCCACTGGAGATTTTTGAGGAGGGGAGTAATATGCCCAGAGCGTTTCTGGACAAAGATAATCCGGGCAGCAGCATCAAGTATGGATTGAAGTGGGGAGAGACACGAGGATGGGAGATCAGAGAGAAGGCTGATGCAGTAGTCCAGACGGGATAGGATGAGAGCTTGAATGAGCAGGGTAGCGGTATGGATGGAGAGGAAAGGGCGGATCTTGGCAATGATGCGGAGCTGAAACCGGCAGGTTTTGGTGACGGCTTGGATGTGAGGGGTGAATGAGAAAGTGGAGTCGAGGATGACACCATCTCTAGTTGATCTCAACAATACTCACAATGTCTCCACAGGGACTGGCTTTCTCCTCCTGGGGTTCTTGGATGACTGAGAGGTGCAGCTGGTCCACTTCGTGCTGTTATTCCAGGTGTATCTGACAGACCCGACAGGGAATCTCCTCATAATCACTGTTGCTACCTTTAATAGGCACCTTCACACCCGCATGTATGTCTTCCTCAGGAGCCTGTCCTTCAGAGATCTCTGCTTCATCTCTGACACCATCCCCAAGCCTTTCATGAATTCCCTGATTAATAACTACACCATCTCTTCCCTGGGTGTGCCTTCAAGACCATTTTTGTTCTCTGGTTTGCCAGCAAACGCATGCTTTGCTCATGGTTTGTTCTAGGTGATGTCCTATGACCACTATGTCACTAACTGCCATGCCCTGCTCTATGAGATGATCTTGAACAGAGGGGCCAATGTGTAGATGGTGGCTCAGTGAGGGGATTCTATGGGACCATGCGTACAGTCAGCACATTCACATTGCCCTTTTGCAGGTCTAGTGTCATTTCTTTGTTGGTCTATGATGTCCCCTCATTTCTAAAGCAATTGAGCTCTGATGCATATTCCAGCAAATTTGTAATTATAGGCTTAGGTACAATGTTCAGGCTTATTTTGTTTTGTCTTAATCATTGTTTCCTACAGGCATACAGCACCATTGTTTCCTACAGCACCATTCTGAAGATTACCACTGCAGAGGGTTGGTCCAAAGCCTTCTCCACCTGCCTGCCCCATCTTGCAGTGGTCACTGTATTCATCTTAAGTGCAGTGCTGACCTATTTAAATCCGACTTCAGATTCACCACCCACTGTGGACTTCATAGTGTCCAGTTTTTACACCGTGGTTCCCCCAACGCACAATCCTGTAGTATACTGTCTGATGAATGAGGATATAAAGGCCATCCTGGAATGATGTTAGAATGATGTTAGGGTGCCAATAGAACGCAGTAGGAGAAGAGCTTAGCCAGCCATCTACCTCCTTAATAGTTGAGAATTAATAATGATTGTGGCATTTGTTAAGGGCTTACTATGTACCAAGCACTGTGTTGGGAGTAGATACACAACACAATCAGATCAGACACAGTCCTTGTCCTGAATGGGGCTCACGGTCTAAGGCGCAGGGAGAGCAGGGTGGCTTAGTGGAAAGAGGACCCGGGTTCTGATCCTAGCTCCACCACCGCCAAATCAATTAACTTCTCTGTGCCTCAGTTATCTCAACTGTAAAATGGGGATTAAAATTGTGAGCTCCATATGGGAGATGGATTATGTCCCATCTGATTATCTTGTATCTACCCCAGTGCTAAGTACAGTGCTTACCACATAGTAAGCGCTTAACAAATCCAATTAAAAAACAAAGAAACATTATACAGATGAGGCACAGAAACGTTGTTACTTGCCCATGCCCACACAATGGGCAAGTGACAGAGCCAGGATTAGAACCTAGATCTCCTTACTCCCAGTCCTGTGCTCTTTCCACTAGGCAGCAGTACTGCCAATGCTTATGCCTGTACCTTGTATTAATCTGTAATTTTAGCCTTGGTGGAGATTAACAACTAAGGATGCACAACTCTCCTCTTGGAGCCATTCTGGGTCTTATTTATTTCTGGGTCTTTTTTTTCTGAGTTTCCTGCGACCTTACAGAATGAGACCCGACTACTAAGGGTGAGACTGTCATGGAATATCTCAAGCCATCAGACGGACTGTGATTTCCCCTGGTCCTTGGGGTAACCATAATCAGTAGTACATAGTACAGGCACTAGTTGTACTTTCTCTTCGATTCCCATGCACAATCACTCATCATCATCATCACCAATCGTATTTATTGAGCGCTTACTATGTGCAGAGCACTGTACTAAGCGCTTGGGAAGTATAAATTGGCAACATATAGAGACAGTCCCTACCCAACAGTGGGCTCACAGTCTAAAAGGGGGAGACAGAGAACAAAACCAAACATACTAACAAAATAAAATGAATAGAATAGATATGTACAAATAAAATAAATAAATAAATAAATAAATATAGTAATAAATATGTACAAACATATATACATATATACAGGTGCTGTGGGGAAGGGAAGGAGGTAAGATGGGGGGGATGGAGAGGCGGACGAGGGGGAGAGGAAGGAAGGGGCTCAGTCTGGGAAGGCCTCCTGGAGGAGGTGAGCTCTCAGCAGGGCCTTGAAGGGAGGAAGAGAGCTAGCTTGGCGGATGGGCAGAGGGAGGGCATTCCAGGCCCGGGGGATGACGTGGGCCGGGTGTCGATGGCGGGACAGGCGAGAGCGAGGTACGGTGAGGAAATTAGCGGTGGAGGAGTGGTGGGTGCGGGCTGGGCTGTAGAAGGAGAGAAGGGAGGTGAGGTAGGAGGGCACGAGGCGATGGAGAGCCTTGAAGCCCAGGGTGAGGAGTTTCTGCCTGAAGCGCAGATTGATTGGTAGCCACTGGAGATTTTTGAGTCAATCAATCAATCAATTGTATTCTTGAGCACTTAGTATGTACTGACCATTGTATTAAGCACTTGGGAGAGTACAATATAACAATATCAAAGAAGTGGAAGATATGTTCCATGCTGAAAACACATTTACAATCTAGAAGGTATCTATTGAGCACTTACTGGATGTGGAGCACTGTACTAAGTACAATAGGGGAGGAAATGTGCCATGAAATCGCTGAGCATGTATCTGCCTCTAAATTTCTCCAGGTGATGAAATGTTTCCAACAGCAGTAAATTCACATAAAGTAGACGAAGAAGACATACATATAGTGGATGGGTTTTTTCATTCATTCATTCAATCGTATTTATTGAGCGCTAACTGTGTGCAGAGCGCTATACTAAGCGCTTTGGACGTACAAGTTGGCAACATATAAAGACAAATCCCCTACCCAACAGCAGGCTCACAGTCTAGAAGGGGAAGACAGACAACACAACAAAACATGTAGAGGGGTGTCAAAATCGTCAGAACAAATAGAATTATAGCAATATGCACACCATTAACACAATAGATAGAATAGTACATATGTACAAGCAAAATCGAGTAATAAATCTGTACAAATATATACAAGTGCTGCGGGGAGGGGGGGAAGGAGGTAGGGAGGGGGAGTCGGAGAGAAAAGGGGGGCTCAGTCAGTGAAGGCCTCCTGGAGGAGGTGGGGCTTTGAAGGGAGGAAGAGAGCTAACATGGCGGATGTGTGGAGGGAGGGCATTCCAGGCCAGGTGAAGGACGTGGGCCACGGGTCGATGGCGGGACAGGCGAGAATGAGGCACAGTGAGTAGGCTGGAGGCAGAGGAGCGGAGGGTGTGGGCTGGGCTGTGGAAGGAGAGAAGGGAGGTGAGGTAGGAGAAGGCGAGGTGATGGAGAGCCTTGAAGCCGACAGTGAGGAGTTTTTGCCTGATGAGTGGGTTGACTGGTAGCCACTGGAGATTTTTGAGGAGGGGAGTAACATGCCCAGAGCGTTTCTGCACAAAGATGATCCGGGCAGCAGCGTGAAGTATAGACTGAAGTGGGGAGACACAGGAGGATGGGAGATCAGAGAGGAGGCTGATGCAGTAATCCAGTCGGGATAGGATGAGAGATTGAACCAGCAAGGAGGTGGTTTGGATGGAGAGGTAAGGACGGATCTCGGCGATGTTGTGGAGGTGAGACCGGCAGGTTTTGGTGACGGATTGGATGTGTGGGGTGAATGAGAGAAAGGAGTCAAGATGACACCAGGGTTGCGGGCTTGTTAGAAGGGAAGAATCGTAGTGCTGTCTACAGTGACGGGAAAGTCAGGGAGAGGACCGGGTTTGCTAGGGAAGATGAGGAGCTCAGTCTTAGACATCTTGAGTTTTAGATGGAGGGCAGACATCCAGATGGAGATGTCCTGAAGGCAGGAGGAAATATGAGCCAGGAGGGAGGGAGAGAGAGCAGGGGTAGACACGTAGATTTGGGTGTCATCATCGTAAAGATGATAGAAGAGAGCAGGGGTGGAGACGTAGATTTGGGTGTCATCAGACTGAGTGTCATGCCCAGACAAAGCCCCCTCCTTCCTCTACCCCTCCACCTCCTCCCCGCCTTACCTCCTTCCCCTCCTCACAGCACCTGTATGTATGCATATTGTTTGTACGTATTTATTACTCTATTTATTTTATTTGTACATATTTATTCTATTTATTTTATTTTGTTAATATGTTTGGTTTGGTTCTCTGCCTCCCCCTTCTAGACTGTGAGCCCACTGTTGGGTAGGGACCGTCTCTATATGTTGCCAACTTGTACATCCCAAGCGCTTAGTACAGTGCTCTGCACACAGTAAGCGCTCAAGAAATACGATTGAATGAATGAGTTGAAGTCTCCGAGGATCAGAGTGGGCATGGAAAAGTAGAGAAGGAAGGTGAGAAAGGGGTCACAATCGTTAAGGAAGTTGGAGGTGGGGCCGGGTGGGCGGTAGATGACGGCTACAAGAATCTGGAGAGGGTGGTAGAGGCGAATAATATGGGTTTAAAAGGAGGGGAAAGAAAGGGAAGGAGGAGGAGCGATAGTGCGAAGGCGACATTGTGGTGCTAGAAGGAAGCCGACACCTCCTCCTTTTCCGGTGAGTCTAGGGGAGTAGAAGAAGAATAGGCCTCCGCTGAAGAGAGCAGCAGAAGAGACCGTGTCATCCGGAGTGAGCCATGTTTCGGTAAGGACGACGAGGAGGAGAGAGCGAGAAAGGACCAGGTCAAGGATGAAAACGAGCTTACCTATAATGGAACGGGCGTTACCTAGGCCACACTTGGCAGCAACTGTGGAGGGAAGGGAGGGAGGGGATATGGTGCGAGAGGGGTGTGGAGGGTTTTGATGGGAATGAGTTGGCGAGGTACTGGGCGGGGAGAGCGGGAAGAGGGGTGGTGATATGAAAGGAGAACTGGAATGGGGCGGGGAGGGAGGAGGGGAGGGAGGAGGATTGAAGGGAGGGGTTGAGGGTTGGCGCTGGTACAGAGGGATTCTGGGGAGGGGGTGGGGAAGAGGGCTGGGGGTGGGGGAAAGAGAGGGAAAGAGCTGTGTGGGAGAGGGGAAGGGGAAGGCGAGGACTGGGAAGAGCAGATGGGAGCAGGGGAACTGATAGTTCATGGTGAGGTCAGCAAGGTAAATGACAGCACAGCAAGCAGTTAACAATTAACATACAACAGTAATAACAAAATCAGTAGATTTTGAGAGCACATCACAGATAGCAGTGAACAATTAACATGCCAAAACCACAATGAAATAGGCGGATGATGCCCGCGGCAGAAGGTTGAATTGTCCACGAGTCAGTCAAATCAAAAAGGCGAATGGCAATGAGAGTCCAGGAGCTCTTGGCAGAATTGTCTCCGAGGTGATGGAGGGTGGAGTCCTGTGGATGGCATTTCCGGAATAGGGAGGAAATCTCATGGTAGAGGAAACGCCTGGGAAGAGGGGTAAACAGCCAAATAGCATGGGTGGACTGTGTAGGTGCCAATGGGGCTGTCGCTCAAGTGATAAGGTGAAAACAAGGTCCTTTTTCCCCGGGGAGGGGTGCGTGGGGAATCAATCACCTCCGGCCCGGTCCTAACCCAGGGAAGGAGGGAGTGGGGGCTTCCCAACAATGTCGCTCATTCGGAGGGGGGGGGGGGAGCAAGGCGACCTAATGTCCCACGGCCACGGTTGGCTACCTGAACGGCCTAGAAATCGCTTCGAAGGATGAGACTAGTGATGACGGGGGTGTGGCGGCCCAGTACAGGAGCCTCGGTGTCCTCGGGCGGGGACTTAGATGACCGGGAGGGAGACGGCCATGAGCCCTGGCCGCAGGTCATGGGAGCTGCTCGGTAAGGAAAATCCCCAGCCCTCGCGACGGCAACCGGAGGGGAAAGAACCCACTGTGAACAGGGGGGCCCGCGGTCCGATGGCGGGAGGGCCACTCAGAGTCGGGGATCCTGGGCCCTTATGAAGGCGTCCGATGGAGAAAGTTAAGAAGATTTTAAGAGCTTTTTATGATGCATTAAGGAGTAAAGCAAAAAGATGGGCCTACATTTCAAAGTCAAGAAAACCAAGATCATGACAAATGGAAATTTTAGCACATTTATAGCTGATGGAGAGAAGATTGAAATAGTTGACCATTTTTCTCTCCTGGGATCAATTATCAATAATAAAGGAACTAGTGGTCAAGAAATAAACCGAAGGTTAAAGTTCGGAAGATCTGCTATGAAGAGCCTGGGGAAAAAATGATGAAATGTGCTGATGTAACACTTGCCACAACAATTCAAATTGTTAATTCTATGGTGTTTCTAGTGACAATGTATGGATTCCAAAGCTGCACAGTGAAAAAGACAGGATAGAAGAGCACCTATTTTTTTGAAATGTGGTGTTGTAGGAGGCTTTTGCTAATACCAAGGACGGCCCGAAAAACAAACACATGGATTTTAGAGCAAATTAAACCAAAGCATTAACCCTCCTGATGACGTGTCCTAAATATGCTAATCTAAGTCGAGTCATTTGGCCTTTCAAAGAGGACACTGGCTAGATTTGCTCCAAATTTAGCTTAACCAAACTTCATTCCTCTGCCCCGATCACCTTTCTTCAGAAACTTTCAGGACATGGCACCCCCCCTCCTCAAAAAATCTCTCTACGCTACACTTCAGAGATAGTGGTAACAAGTACTTAAGAAATACCATAATTCCTATAATTATTAATTGGAAAATGGCCTGAACAACTGCTTCCTGCACCTTCCGCGCTTTGGCCAGTGGTCACGTGCCCTGCTGCAGGGCACGATGGGAGTGTTAGTCCAATAAGCATAGGTAAACACAGTCAAGAGCTAGCATCAGACTACCACTGCCAGAAGTCTTTGTGCTACCAGCTGCAACGCCACCCTCCCTCCCCATGCGAGAGGGTCCGATTGGCTGGGTCGGTGCCTATGCTGGACTATGACGTACCACATTATTGCAGTGCTGTTTTTCAGCGATTATTCTTGGCCAATTGCTAGTGTGGAGACTGTGCGATCAGAGCAGCAGCAGCCACCATCTCAGATCGGGGCTCCCAGACAGTGGAAGAGGGAGAACAGGTAGTTCACCCAGTTTTATAGGTGTAGCAGCTGAGGCACAGAGATTCCAATTTGCCTTGCCCAAGGTCACACAGCCCAAAAGTGGCAGAGCCGAGACTAGGACCCAGATCTCCCAACTCCCAGCCCTGTGCACTTTTCATTCGCTTCGCCTCGCTGCTTCCTGAGGATTGTGCAGGTTTGTTTGGACGGTGGCGTGGCTCTGGGAATCCAGAGGAACCAGCCGTGTCCAGAGCAATCAGGGAAACTTCCCTCTTGTGGCAACTCTGAAATCTAACAGCGCTTAACCGATGCATCAGGACTCCAGTATTTCATTCATTCAATCGTATTTATTGAGCGTTTACTGTGTGCAGAGACGGTCCCTACCCAACAGCGGGCTCACAGTTTAGAAGGGGGAGATGGACAACAAAACAAAACATATTAACAAAATGAAATAAATATAATAAATATGTACAAGTAAAATAAATAGAGTAATAAATACGTACAAACATATATACATATATACAGATGCTGTGGGGAAGGGAAGGAGGTAAGGCAGGGGGGATGCGGAGGGGGAGGACGGGGAGAAGAAGGAGGGGGCTCAGTCTGGGAAGGCCTCCTGGAGGAGTTGAGCTCTCAGTAGGGCTTTGAAGTGAGGAAGAGAGCTAGCTTGGAGGATGTTGAAAGGGAGGGCATTCCAGGCCAGGGGGATGACGTGGGCCGGGGGTCGATGGTGGAAGAGGCGAGAACGAGGTACAGTGAGGAGATTAGCGACAGAGGAGTAGAGGGTGTGGGCTGGGCTGTAGAAGGAGAGAAGGGAGGTGAGGTAGGAGGGGGCGAGGTGATGGAGAGCCTTGAAGCCGAGGGTGAGGAGTTTTTGCCAAATGCATAAGCTGATTGGTAGCCACTGGAGATTTTTGAGAAGGGGAGTAACATGCCCAGAGCGTTTCTGCACAAAGACGATCCGGGCAGCGGCGTGAAGTATGGACTGAAGTGGGGAGAGACAGGAGGATGGGAGATCGGAGAGGAGGCTGATGCAGTAATCCAGTCGGGATAGGATGAGCGATTGAACGAGCAGGGTCGCAGTTTGGATGGAGAGGACAGGGCGGATCTTGTCGATGTTGCGGAGGTGAGACCGGCAGGTTTTGGTGACGAATTGGATGTGAGGGGTGAACGAGAGTGAGAGGAGTCGAGGACGACCCCAAGGTTGCGGGCTTGTGAGATGAGAAGGATGACAGTGCCGTCAACAGTGATGGGAATGCCAGGGAGAGGGCAGGGGTTGGGAGGAAAGATAAGGAGTTCTTCTATAGCTTGGCGGATGTGCGGAGGGAGGGCATTCCAGGCCAGGGGGATGACGTGGGCCCGGGGTCGACGGCGGGACAGGCGAGAACGAGGCACAGTGAGGGGATTAGCGGCAGAGGAGCGGAGAGTGCGGGCTGGGCTGTAGAAGGAGAGAAAGGAGGTGAGGTAGGAGGGGGCGAGGTGATGGGGAGCCTTGAAGCCGAGGGTGAGTTCGTCTTCTTCTATGACCTCTTCCTACCTAGAATATATTTTTAGTCCCTCCTCCCATCTACATTGTCAACTTCCTTGGTGCAGGGACCATGTGTACTACGTCCTACCGACAACTCCAATTGCACGTGTCAAAAACAAACCTTCTTCTCTTCCCATTCAAACCCTGCCCCTGCACCTGCTTTTTTACTCGTTTGTTTTTTTCTTCTACTGGTATTTCTTCATAAGCGCTTGCTATGTACCAGGCACTGTAATGAGCACTGGGGTAGATTCAAGCGAATCTGGTTGGACATATCCCTCTCCCGAATGGGACTCACAGTCTTAACCTTCCCTTTGACAGATGAGGTAACTGAGGCCCGGATAAATCATTAATTTACTCATTCATTCAATCATATTTATTGTATGCAAATCACTGTCCTCTGTGCTCGGGAGAGAACACTCTAACAATAAACAGACACATACCCTGCCCACAACGAGCTCACAGCGGGGCTTAGTGGAAAGAGCACGGGCTTGGGAGAGTCAGAGGTCGTGGTTTCTAATCCCAGCTCTGCCACCTGTCTACTGTGTGACTTTGGGCAAGTCGCTTCACTTCTCTGTGCCTCAGTTCCCTCATCTGTAAAATGGGCATTAAGACTGAGCTCCAACGTGGGAAAACCTGATTACCTTGTATCTACCCCAGCACGTAGAACAGTGGTTGGCACATAGTAAGCGCTTAACAAATACCATTACCATTATTATTATTATTATTATTATTATTATTATTATTATTATTGTTAGATGGGGAGGAAGACATTACTATACAGAAATAGATAAAGGAGGAAAGAAAATAATGAATAAATAAGTAAGCTACAGAGAGGTGACTTGCCCACAGGGTTCCATAGTCTAGAGCCAGTATTACAGCTCCATCCACGAGATGCTGCTGCTTTCCTTTCCCATCTCTACAGACCATACAACATTTCTTCCTGTATCACAATGAACGAATCTTTGTGTTATGTTTCATTCATCCAATCGATCGATCAATCAATCATGCTTATTGAGTACATTCTGTGTGTACAGTACTGTACTAAGCTCTTGGGGGAGTACAACACAACAATGTAACAGACACATTCCCTGACCACAACGAACTTTCAGTCTACAGGGGGAGACAAACACCAGCAGGAATAAATTAATTAAAGCTATAGATGGAAGTGTTGGGGGGCTGGGGTTTGGTGGAGGGGCTCAGCAAACCTCAGCACGACAACAACGCCGGATTTTGCCAGGCTGAATATCCTACTCACGTGCTTTCTGCGTGGCCCCTAGTGTTTGTAAGCCCCGCCGAGGGGTACAACGGGACTGTTAGTTCGGTAGGTGGAGGCAAACTCTGTCAAAGTGAGCATCAGACTACTACTCTCAGAAGTATTAGGGGCTTGAGCCTCCACTTAACTTCCCTATGCCTCAGTTACCTCTTCTGTAAAATGGGGATTAAGAACGTGAGCCCCACGTGGGACAATCTGATTACCTTGTATCTATCCCAGCGCTTAGTACAGGGCTTGACACATGGTAAGCATTTAACAAATGTCATTATTTTTATCATTATTATCCTCCATGAACCGCAAGAGGTTCGTAGCTTCAGAGCCCCAAAGCCCTAAAATCCCAGAACCC
Source organism: Tachyglossus aculeatus (assembly GCF_015852505.1). Lineage (NCBI taxonomy): Eukaryota > Metazoa > Chordata > Mammalia > Monotremata > Tachyglossidae > Tachyglossus > Tachyglossus aculeatus. The sequence continues at coordinate 47,464,713 of NC_052098.1, read as the reverse complement.
CAGAGGGCCAGGATCCCCAGAGCCCCAGGAGTCCTGCAACCTCAGGAACCATAGGACCTGAAGCGCTGCAGATCTCCAGAGCTCTACATACCCAGGAGCCCCAATTCCCCAAGGTCCCAGGCCCCAAGAGGCCCAAGAGCACCAGACCTTCAGGAGCCCTACAGTCCCAGGAACTCCAAGCCTCAAAGCGTGTCAGATTTCCAAAGCCGTAAACACCCAGGAGCTCCAAGGCCCCAGAGCCCCAGAGCCCATGGAGCCCCAGAACCCCAGAGCCCAGAATACAGCCTGGAACCCCAGAGTCTTAGGACGCCCAGAGCTCCAGATCCAGGATCCTCAGAGTCTCAAGAACCCAAAACCGCCAAAGGCTCAGATCCCCAGAGCCCCAGGAGCCCTGGATTCCCAAGAACTCCAGTAATCCTGGAGACCCAGAGACTCACAGCCCTATGAGCTCCGAGGCTCCAGAGCATCTGAGACCCAGGAGCTCCTAGGCCTCGGAGCCTCAGAACCCCAGAAGCCTCAGAGCCCCAGCAGCCTCAGAGCCCAGAGACCCAGAGACCCAGGGGCCCCAAAGCCCCAGAACTCCAGAGACACACAGTCCCGGAGACCCAGAATCCAGATCACCATAGCCCAACGAGCATCAAATATCCAGAGTCCAAGATCTCCAGAGTCCTGGGAGCCCTGGAGTCCCATGAACCACAGGAGTCCCAGAGCCCCAGGATTCCCAAAGCCCCAGAGGCACAGGAGCCCCAGAGCAACGGGAACCCCACAGCCGAAGACCACCAGGAGCTCCAAGGTCCCTAGGTCTCAGGTCCCTAGGTCCCTAGGTCCCAAGGACTCCCAGAGCTCCTTTAGCCCAAGGACCCCAGAATCCCAGATCCCCAGAACCCTGGGAAACTAGGAGGCTCAAGAACGCCAGGAGCCCCAGAGCTCCAGAGATCCATGTCCCCAGACCCTCAAGAGCCCTGAAGGTCCGAGAACCCTAGTGGCCCCGGATTCCCAGGAGGCTCAGAAGCGCAGGAATTGCAAGGCCCTTAAGCCCTAAAGCCCCAGGAGCCCCAAGGCCTCAGAGAACCAAACCGTCTCAGCCCAGGAGCCCTAGAGGCCCAGAGTAAAGAGCCCCAGAGCCCCCGGAACTACAGGACTCCAGAGGGTCAAAGCCCCAGGAGCCCCAGACCCCAAGGAACCACAGAAGCAAGGATCCCACAGTAGCATGACCCCCAAAGCCCCAGAGCCCTAGATTCCAGGATACCCAGTAGATCTGGGGTCCCACGAATAACAGGCACCTCAGAGCCCCAAATCCCCAGAGAACAAGAGCTCCAGGTGACCCACAGCAATACGTGACCCAAGGGCCGAGAAACACTGAGACCCAGGAGCGCCAAGGTCCACTTATCTCCAGTACCCCAAAGTGCCCCAAGGCCCCACAGACCCAGAGCTCCTGGAACCTTGCTGTCTCAAGACCTCCAGGACCCAAAGCACCCCATATCTCCATAGCCCTATACACTCAGGAGCCCCAAGGCCCCAGAGCTCCAGAAGGCCGCAGGAGCCACAAAGGCTGGAGCGCTGGAGTCTCAGGAATCACAGTAGGCCCAGAGCTTCTGAGATCCAGGAGACCCTAGGCCCCAGAACTACAGAAACCCAGAACCCTAGAAGCCCCAGATTCCTTGCAGCTTCAGAGCCTAGAGAACCAGAAGCGCAGGCGCCCCAAAGCACCAGAGAGCCAGAGATACACAGTCCTGGAGCCCCAGAGTCCAGATCCCCAAAGCCCCAGGATCCAGGGCCCCAGGAAGCTCGAAGGCCCTGAGCCCCAGATCCACAGTGACCCAAAAGCCCTCGACTCCCATGAACCCCATGAGCCACAGAGCAACAGGAATCCCACAGGCCCAGACAACCAGGAGCCCCCAGGTCCCTATGCTCCAGAGACCAAGGAGTCCCAGATCTCCAGGAACCCGAGGATCCCAGAGCCCCATACCCCCAGAGCTTCAGGAGCCCTGGATGTCCAAGAACCCCAGGAGACCCAGATTTCCAGGAGCCCCATAACCACAGCAATTAAATGACCCCTGAGCCCCAAAGCTCCAGGGGCTCCAGGCCCCAGAGAACCAAAGCCCCCCAGCCCCAGAAGCCCCGAACCCCAAGGAGTCCCTTAACCCAGCGCTCCACAGTAGCAGGAGATCCAAAGCCCCAGAGTCCCACTTTCCAGGTTAACTCAGGAGACCTGGAGTCTCATGGTCAACAGGAACCTCAGAACCTCCAGGAGACCCTGAGCCCCAGGAGCTCCAAGGTCCCCAAGGACCCGAGGCCCCAAGGCCCCAGAGACACCGAGCCCCAGGAGCCCCAAGATCCACGTGGCTTAGTGGAAAGAGCATGGGCTTAGGAGTCAGAGGTCGTAGGTTCTAATCCCGACTCCCCCACTTGTCAGCTGTGTGACTTTGGGCAGGTCACTTCCTTTCTCTGTGCCTCACTTACCTCATCTGTAAAATGGGGATCAAGACTGTGAGCCGCACGTGGGACAACCTGACAACCTTGTATCTAACCCAGCGCCCAGAACAGTGCTTGGCACATAGTAAGTGCTTAACAAATTACATCATCACCCCAGAGCCCCAGAAGCCCCAAGACCCCAGGCCCCCAGAGCCCCAGGGGTCCCAAAGCTCAAAGCCCTATATATATATATCCAAGAGCCTAGGACCCCTGAGCTTCAGACTCCCAGGAGCAACAAAACCCCAGATCTCCAGATCCACACACCTCCAGGAGTCCTGGTGTCCCAAAAACGCCCGGGTCCCCAGAGCAGCAGACCCCCAGGGCCCGCGGAGCTCCAAGCAAGCCTCTAGAGCCCCAGAGTAACAGAAGCCTCAAAGCTCAAGAGCCATGGATCCCCAGCGCCACAGGAGCCCAAGAGCCCCAGAGTCCAGAGTACCAGCGTCCATGATTCCCAAGGTCAAAGAGGACAACAGCCCAGATCCTCAGATTCCTAGGATCCCCAAAGCCAAAAAGTCCCAGAGATCCAGGAGCACCAAGGACTCAGAGCCCCAGAGCCCAAGGAGACCCAAAGACCCAGAGCCTTAGAGCTCCAGGACGCCAGAGCCCCAGAGCTGCAGGAGCCCTGGACTCACCAGAATCCCAGAGCTTCAGAGGGCAAGGAGCCCCAAGACCATAGGGTCCCAGAGACCTAGGAGCATGAAGGACCCGGTGGCCCCAGAGCTCCAGGAGCCCTAAGGCCACAGAATCCCAGAGCTCCAGGACTTCAAAGTCTCAAGAGCTCCGGAGCCCAGAGAGCCAGAGTCCCAGAGGCTCCAAAGCCCCAGAGCCCCAGGGGACCTGGAATCCTAAGAATCACAAGAGTGCCAGAGCCCCAGAGTCCAACAGCCTCAGGAACCAGGAGCCCCTGAGCCCCAGGAACCCTGGAATCCCAAGAACCCCAGGAAGCTCAGAGCTCCAGAACCTCAGGAGCCCCAAGGCCCCAGAGGCCAAGGAGCCCCAAGGACCCAGAGCCCTCGAGTTCCAGGAGTCCCAGAGCCTCAGAGCCCCTGAGCGCCTGGAGCCCCAAGGACCCAGAAACCCAGAGCAACAGGATCCCCAGTTCCAAAGCAACCCCAGAACCCAGGGCCCCAGAGTAGGAGGAGCCCGAAATGTCCATAACCCCAGTTTCCAGGAGACCCAGGAGCCCTAGATTCCCATGAACAACAGGGACTCAGAACCCTAAAGTCCCAGAGCACCAGTGCCTAAGGAGACCCAGAGCACCAAGTGACCACAGGCCCCAGAGGCCCCGAGGCCCAGGAGCCCCAGGGTCCAGATATCGCCAGCGTCCCAGGTGTCGCAAGGCCCCAGAGACTCAGGTGCCCCGAGGCTCCAGTTCTCCGCTTGAGATATCCCGATCCTCAGGAGCATGAGACCCTAGCATTCCCAGAGCCCCAGAACCCAAGAGCCTTGTAACCCCAGGAGCCCCAGATCCACAGAGGTGAGAGCCCCAGAGCAACAGAAGTCCAAAAGCCCAGAGCCCATTATTCTCAGCAGCCTCAAAGTCCCAGAGTCCCCAGATCACCAGAGCTCAGAAACCCTGGAGTCTGGCATGCTGCATCAAGAAAAGAATAGCTCTTTTCGAGGCAAAGATTCATAAGGATCTCATAATTTTATCCTTCTTAGAAGGGAAGTTGAATTCGCTGCACGAAATATATTTTGGATAAATTCAGCCTTTCTGACCCTGGTCTCTCACTCTGACCGCGCTGATCCCCGAACCCATCCCCAAGCGAAGGGTGACAGCAGGTTACCCAACACTGCTGTTTGGAGAGCTGACAATTGGGAAATCGAGAGCAGGGAGGGCAGAAGACGTGTTCTAAAGGCACAGTTCAAAACGGCCTCAATCAATGCTGCAACCAAGCTGAACACTCGGAGTCTGTTGCAAAGCTTAGACTTGCATGGTATGCTGCATCACGAAAGTAGTGGCTATCTTCAAGCCAAAATTCATAAGGAACTACAGAAAAGGAGCCAAAAGGGAAAACAGCACCAGATGCTGCACACCTTATCTGTGACACACAACAAGAGATGGCTTTTTCAGGATAGGGGATACATGAGTATGTTGGAAGGCAGTGAGGAAGATACCACTGGAGAGGATACAGTTGAACGTGGTGACCAGTGTGGGGGGCAAACGCTTTGCTAAATTCCGAAAGTATAGGGTTGGAGGCGCAGGTGGAGGGGACAGATTTTAAGAGGAAACAGGAGATCTCTGCTTGAGATATTGCTGGGTAAGATGGGAGAGTTGAAGAAGGGTCAGGAGGAGGGCAGGGCTGAAGAAGAGCAGTGGAGATTCCATGGAGGTCATGTCTGCTGGTTTCAATTTTCTTCAATAAAGAACTTGGTCAGGTTATTACGGGCAACAGATGGTAGTCCCGCCGTCGACCCCCGGCCCACGTCATCCCCCGGGCCTGGAATGCCCTCCCTCTGCCCATCTGCCAAGCTAGCTCTCTTCCTCCCTTCAAGGCCCTACTGAGAGCTCACCTCCTCCAGGAGGCCTTCCCAGACAGAGCCCCTTCCTTCCTCTCCCCCTTGTCCCCCTATCCATTCCCCTCATCTTACCTCCTTCCCTTCCCCGAGGCACCTGTGTGTATGTATATATGTTTGTACATATTTATTACTCTATTTATTTATTTATTTTACTTGTACATATCTATTCTATTTATTTTATTTTGTTAGTATGTTTGGTTTTGTTCTCTGTCTCCTCCTTTTAGACTGTGAGCCCACTGTTGGGTAGGGACTGTATCTATATGTTGCCAACTTGTACTTCCCAAGAGCTTAGTACAGTGCTCTGCACACAGTAAGCGCTCAATAAATACGATTGATTGATTGACTGATTGTAAAGGTGGGGAGCTGGGGGGAAGGAGGAAGGCAGACAGCTAGAGGAGGAACATAAGTGTTTGAAAGAACCAGCGAGGGCAATGGGCATGGGAGTCAATAAGAATGGAGAAAAAATGCTGTCAGGCAGAGGAATGGGAAGAGTTAAAGCTGGCGAGGATGACTCTGAGGAGGACATGGTCAGCCAGGTATCTGGATTTCTGCCAGCAGCATGCTGCAGCTTGTGTACAGGACAGAAGAAAGCAGATTGTGGAGGTGGGTTAGCGGGACGAGATTGGTGAAGGAATAGGAGAGTGAATGAGTTGAGTTTAGTAGAGAGGGTGGTGTTGAAGGTGTCAATTTGGTCATCAAGTGAAGGTAGTTTGTGTATAGAGACTAAATGGGGCAGGTGGACTTGGGAAAACTGGATGGGGCCAACGGACCAGAGGTCTCTGTGAGGAAACAGGGCAGATTTGTGGAGAGGGAGTGTGTGGAAGAGAAGATGGGTGATGAGTTTGTGGTGAGGGTGGAGATTGTAGAGATGATGAAATCGAGTGTGCGTCCAGGTTGGTGAGTCGGTGAGGTGGGGTGGAGCAGGAGGTCAGTGGAGTTGAGGAGTGATAGAAACTGGGCATTGGAAGGGTCATCAGGAACACGGAAATTGAAGTCCCAAAAGGTCAATGTAGGAATGGAGAAAGAAAGAAAGTATTTGAGAAAGGGATTATAGTGGTTCAGAAAGTTGGAAATGGGACCTGGTGGGTGGTAGATGACCATGACTAGTAACTGGAGTGGGTGGTTGAGGAGGATGATATGGGCTTCAGAGGACGAGGAAAAGAGGGAAGGGGGTGGTGGAGTTGTGCAAAGGTGGCATTGGGGAATGAGAAGGAAGCCCACTCCTCCTCCTGTCCCAGTCTTTGGTTGTGGGAGATGAGGGCCCCTCTAGAAAGAGCAGCAGAGCGACAGTGTCACCTGTGGTGAGCCGGGTTTCAGTGTGGACAAGAAGGAACAGTGACTGAGTCAGGATCTGGTCAAGGATGAGGGGAAGCTTTCCCATAAAGGAGCGGGGATTCCACTGGCTGCACCTGGCCAAGGTTGGCGGGGGGCAGGGGGTGTGCTCGGGGAGGGAACGGTGCAAGGGGTGTGGAGGGGCTGGATGGGAGTGAGCTGACGGGGGCCACCACTACTGCTGCTACCTCTACCACGAACATCGTTAAGTAGCGGAAGTTGCACCTGCCTTTTTTTTCTCTAGCTTCAGCCAGCCCTGAAATCCTGAACCCATTTTTAAAGGAGAGGGTCTTTAATCAGTCAATCAATCAATCTCATTAACTGAGCGCTTACTGTGTACAGAGCACTGTACTAAGCGCTTGGGAAGTACAAGTTGGCAACATATAGAGACAGTCCCTACCCAACAGTGGGCTCACAGTCTAAAAGACTTTAATCTGGCCTGGGCTGAGGTCAGAGGAAATAGGAGCTAATAAATCACTGGAAGAAGAGTACAAATAACTCTAGCCAAACTAAAAATAAAGCAATGAGTGGCTACTGCCTTTCCCACCAGCATCTGAGGCTACTGAGAAGGTAGGTGCAGGTGCTAGTCAGGGAGCCTAACAACTTTTTTTCCCCTAGCCATGTACACACGTTCAGAGCAGGTACCATTGTTAGTGAGAGGGTTTAGCCTCTCACTACGTTTTATTTTTTATAATTTACTTTAACCACAGTTCCTGACTCTGCCCTCTTGGCCAGTGAAGGGCAGGAGAGAAGGGTGCTACTGCACCACCCTTTTCCAAAGATGGTGTAAGCTCCTTCTGGGCAGGGATCATGTCTACTAACTCTGTTTTATTGTACTCTCACAAGTACTTGGTATAGTATATCATCTGCACCCGGCCTGCATTCAGTAAATGCCATCGATTGACTGACTGATAGAGGAAATGGCGTGCATGCACGCATGCCCCCCCCCCCACACACACACAGATGCAAAAGAGGAAGGCAGAAAAGACTGGAGAGCTAGAATGGGAGGAAATGAGCGAGGGGAGAAGAGGATCAGCGTGACAGTGACCAAGAGGGAGGAAGTGGGTAAAGGAAAAAGAACTGAAAGGCCAGGGAACAGATGAGAGGGGGATTAAGAGAAAAAATGGGTGTGGGAAATTCGGTAGAGAGGACCCAAGTGAGGGGACAGAGACTGATGGTAATGATGGGGAAAGTAATAGGGAGACAGGAAGAGACAATAAGAGTAAAGAAAACACTGTGGAAAAAGGCACACACATACACACACAGCAACATTTCACACACCTTCAGAATGAATTAGCAAACTCAACGGTTTCAATTATACTAAATGAAAGTATACTAGTTTAATGCTTTAATAAAAACACGTGGGCTAAATTTCCTTTAGGCCAAAACGTAAGCCTTATTCTTGCCCCAGTTCATAACGTGCTAGGCCTCCTTTAACCAGCTCACTATTAACACTGTTCATCATCAATCCAGTAACATGGGGTGAAAGAAAAAGTTCAACAGCACATTATCTTCCAAAATTCCTGCAAAAAACAGCACAATGGGTGTATGTTTGAAACTGGTAGTAAAATAGTCAGGGATCAAACACTCTCACAAAAAATTGTTGCATCTCTTTTCCTTTTATCTTGTGTATATAGAATGCACTCCATATACACACGGACGGAAAATGGGAAACAGTAAAATTTGAGACAAATTCTATGACCACCTTAGGAATAATTTGAAACTAGCCTTTAGTGATTCCATTTAACCTAATCCCTCTCATCATCCTCAAGTTGGGATATAATAGCTTTTTAAGAGGTAAGAAGACTTTGACTACAGAGAGTCCAGCAAAGTGTCAGAGTTGCACACCATTATTTATAAGGGTAGAAGAGAGATATTGTTCTGGAGGATCTAGAGAAGCTAGACAGGGTTCTCAATCTGCATGCCACTGGGATGGGTGTCTGACTAAGTGTGTGAGTTTCTAGAGGGAAGCTCTATGAGGAATTTGCCACTGTCGGGAAACCAGGAGCTTCTCAGCAGAAGAGAGGCCAGTTGTCCTTTGGCAGGATCTAGAGCATGAAATTTAGAGAATTTGGGGGACTCCATGTCTCCACTCAAGCCTTGAAGAAGATCTCAACTGACTGGTGTCATGACATCTAGAATGTAGACCCCTCCAGACTGTAAGCCCATTGTGGTCAGGGATTGTCTCTCTTTATTACTGCATTGTACTTTCCAAGTGCTTAGTACAGTGCTCTGCACACAGTAAGCACTCAATAAATCCGATTGAATGAATGAATGATAACCAGAAAGAAAGGAACTTGGGGGCAACAGGTTAGAAAAATGAAGGCTTCATGTACTCATTTTATGCGAGGGAGCTGGCGGGGGCGGGGGGGCGGGTAGAGGTGAAAGCAAAAGGTAATCCTGGTATTGAAACATGGGAAAGCAGACTAACTTGAGAAATCATTCTTGGTTTTGGGCAGCATCCGAATGGTGTTCGCTTTGCAAGACAGCCCTAAAAAATTAATGTAGAATACGAATGCCCTTTTTGGTACACGTGGGGTATGCTGGATGATGAGGAACACAATGGAGCCAGTAACTCAAAACTGACATCCAAACAGTAAGCATGCCCAGGAATTTTTCAGTTTACAGGCATGCAGATTAGTTTTGCAATGTACATGACCTCTGGTGTAACGTTTAAATCACTTTTTATCCCATATTCTAGGGTTCTACCAGGTGCCTCCGAGTTGCATCCCAATTTTCGATTCATGACACAGAGGAGTAATGCAAGAAAATGTATTACATCCATGCTTGTGAATATGCAAAGATTCCTGTGGCAGTCTGGACACAATAAACCACAGGAACACAAATCTGAAATATACCACTGATTTGCATCCCTTATAGAGCTGCAGAAGAATTCTAAAACCCCAACTACTGAAATGGGAAGAGAAAGGAAGTGTTTATGAAGACACCTGCATAGCTTCCTGATACAGGGTTTATGGAACTTGAACATTACAAAATCACATTCAACACTGAATCTTCTCTATAGGGAAAAAGCCAAGGGCCCAGGGAAAGCCATTTAGGTCACTTGCTTGCATAGTTCCCAAGTGGTGCTACAAGCCATGCATTAGCTAACCCAACGCCTTGGTCCCATCATAGCCGTTTTGCCTCCGGAATGAGACTGATGGGGGCCAAAAACCCACTTTCCCACTTCTTCTTATTGTCCAGGATCCCACTTCCCCTCCCCTGGATCCCAAAGGAATGGGACTGTGGGAACGAAGGACACAGAGACACAGAAACGCAGAGATTCAGCGAGAAAATGAACACAGAAAAAACTTACTGTTAACTGAACAATAAAAAATTGGCCGTAAATCATTTCCACGAATTTTTCTTTGGCTTCTACACTCCAATATCCTGTACCGGTAGAAGGTTCAATATTGGCCAGTTTGCATTGAATTGCCTGCATGTCGAAAGAAACTGATATTGTTATATCATAAAACCTTCAGAGGAGCCATTTCCTTTGAGATTATAATGAAACAGAAGTGAAATCTCAAAGAAACAAAACTCGTTCAAACCTTTACTCTTTAAAAGCTTTCCCAGTTTAGAGCACAGGGAACAAAATTGTGATCATTTTCATATTGCCGACTTGTACTTCCCAAGTGCTCAGTACAGTGCTCTGCACACAGTAAGTGCTCAATAAATGCGATTGAATGAATATTTAAGGACATGTAACAAGAATTTATTACAAGAGTGAATGATTAAATAGTCTAACTGGGTGTATGTTGTATGCACCATTGTCCTTTAAGACACACTGAGTCTTGAAATGAGACTGTGGAAGTAAAACAAATTTACTATTACTGCCTGAGGTAATCATTTCCCATTTAGGTCTTTTTCTTTAAGTTTTTTAATTTGAAAGTTTGGTCCACGAAGGCATGCTCTACACTTCAAAATAACCATTTTTATTCCTTGGGAGAGTATCTTTGTATGTTTTGGTGCAAAGGGGACTTGTGCCAACCACTTGGGATTGCTTATGTCGTACTTGTAACAACAGTATTTCTTAAGCATTTAGTGTGTGCAGACTATTGCACTGAGCCCTGGGAGAGAATACACAGGTGGGAATTAGATATGATCCCTTTCCCTTGTGGGAGCATAAGGGGAGGGAACTCACAAGCTAAGAGTATACAAGTGGGGAGAAAGGATTGGAGCCAGAAGCATCAAGTGAGCAAAGAGCTAAAGGATCTCCCCTCAGGTGACCCTACTCAGTCCGGGATTGAAGCTACAAAGGCACAAAGTGTTCTGCATCTGGAGTTTCCAACTCTACTGCACAGCAGGATCACTGGGGTAGCCCTCCTCAAATTTGTGTGGACAATAGAGAAGACCACACCATTTGGTATATACAGCCATTTAAATGAGAGGAGACATGGGTCACTCCTGCTCGTATGGCAGCCTAAGGAGCTTTAGCGGCCTTCTTTTGAGAGCATGGTCCTCTTAGTAAAATAAAGAGAAATCCTGGGCCTAAATACTCCTACCGGCCCTAGAGCTGATCTAACTTCATTAGTCAGTGAATCCTTGGTCAACTGAAATTATTGTAGGGGCAAATGGATGTTTGAAAACAATCTCCAACCAATGGTGTTTGTTTTAGCAAAAATACATTCAAAGTTAATACAAATTCACCTTTTTTGGGAAATTAAAAAACTCATCCTTTACTTGACCTATGTCTTTAACTGCCATCCTTGCAGTCTGGCCAACGTCAACATTCATAGCTTCCACTTCTTGATGTCCTGGCAAGCCTTCAGAAATCACAAACTGAAACTTAGAGCTTAGCATTTAGAGCCAAGGTTAAAGGGGAACAAATTCATTCATTCATTCATATAATTAAATTATATTGAGCACTTATTGCGTGCAAAGCACTGTACTAAGCACTTCTGAGAATATAATATAACAACAGACACAGTCCTGCCCACAATGACTTCACCGTCTAGACAGGGAGACATTAATATAAATGAATAAATAGATAGATAAGAAATAAATAAAAATATAAAAATAGATAAATACAAATACATAGAGACAAATATTGTAGAGTGGAAATCCTGTTGAAGCCAGCAAACCTAGAGTAAATTTATTATAAGACACCCGAAGCTGCTCAAAGGTCAGGTATAGATAAGCACTAGGAAGTCTCTGTAGCCCACAAAACATTTTTAGCAGCACTGCAGAGCAGCAGCAGCAGTAGTTAACAGTAATAGTAGTACTGATAGTAGTAATGGTAGTAATAATACTGGTGGTAGTAGTCGTGGCAGTAATATTAGTAGCAGCAGGATTTACTGAGCACCCATCTGGTGTACTCTACAATACTAGATGCTTGGAAAGTATAGAATAATTTAGTGATGTCTCCCCCAAGGATCTTACACTCTAATGAGGGAGACAAGCATAAAACTGTTTACAACTAGAACTGAAAGAGTTCAGTAAATTATGCTTCCTGGGCATAACACTACCCAAATTTATACTCAGAAGGAGAGAATGGAATTAAGAAAAATAATTATTTCAGGAGACTTGCAAATGGAGTGCAGTATCAAGCTCTAAATAAATCAAGCAACTGGCAGAAGTGGGGCAACCACAAGATAGTTTCATTGGCTCAGGAAAAATGAATTTAAAACTCCAAGTTTATCATACACGAAATAGAATTTGATATTTGATATGACCATTTAAAAATACGTGGCAAACGAAATTTGACGTAATCTACATGGTCACATAGACATAATATTTTAAATATTATTAAAAGAACTGACTTGTATAGGTCAGGATGCGTATGACCAAAATTCACCTGTAGCAACTGATATTTTGGAATAGCTTCAAATAACGTGTTTATTTACCAGTGATTTCTGCTTGGTACAAAATTCCATCTTCAAACTTAACTATGCAGGCTTGTCCTTGGACTGGGCAGCGGATTTCAAGATTTTCACCATCGCATTCATTTCTATATGCATCTTCAATTATCTTCAGGAAAAATAAAAAATCTAGATTTTCTACCTAAGTAATAAAAGAGAGAAAGCTTATCCTGGTTCGATATTAACCCTGTCGCCATCTACTTTCCCAAACAAAATTTAGGTTCACCCAAGCAACAGGGTGAAAACATGTAGCATTGGTCTTGTTATTGAAAATGAAATCAACCTAAGAGTACAAAAAGTATGATAGATGCATCATGGATCATCACTAGCTAGTAACTTTGCCCGGGCTTTGTTTTCACCATTTTCACTTTAAGGTAGGTACTTATGATCTTCTAGTAATTGGTTGGGAAGAGTAGGTAAAAAAATACGAAAAATACAAAAAATAGTGAAGTAGCTCCGTAGGCAGAATACACTTAATTATGATTAGAGAGATATTTATTGAAAAGCTCCAGAGTTAAGAATTGTCAAGGTATCTATCAGTGAGCAGATTGCAGACAGATAGTTTACTATCCTCTATCTTAGTACTCCATCCTCATCCTCCTCGACCTCTCAGCTGCCTTCGACACTGTGGACCACCCCCTTCTCCTCAACATGCTATCTAACCTTGGCTTCACAGACTCTGTCCTCTCCTGGTTCTCCTCTTATCTCTCCATTCATTCTCAGTCTCCTTCACGGGCTCCTCCTCCGCCTCCCATCCCCTTACTGTAGGGGCTCCTCAAGACTCAGTTCTTGGTCCCCTTCTGTTCTCTATCTATGCTCACTCCCTTGGGGAACTCATTCGATCCCACGGCTTCAACTATCATCTCTATGCTGATGACACCCAAGTCTACATCTCTGCCCCTGTTCTCTCTCCCTCCCTCCAGGCTCGTATCTCCTTCTGCCTTCAGGACATCTCCATTTGGATGTCTGCCTGTCATCTAAAACTCAACATGACCAAGACTGAGCTCCTCCTCTTCCCTCCCAAACTCTGTCCTCTCCCTGAATTTCCCATCACTGTAGACGGCTCTACCATCCTTCCCGTCTCACAATCCCGCAACATTGCTGTCTTCCTTGACTCTACTCCCTCATTCATCCCACACAACCAATCTGTCACCAAAACCTGCCGGTTTCAACTCCACAACATCACCAAGATCTGCCCTTTCTTCTCCATCCAAACCATACCTTGCTGGTTCAATCTCTAACCTTATCCCGACTGGATTACTGCGTCAGCCGCCTTTCTGATCTCCCATCTTCAAATATCTCCCCACTTCAGTTTTTACTTCACTCTGCTGCCCGGATTATCTTTCTACAGAAACGCTCTGGGCATGTCACTCCCCTCCTCAAAAATATCCGGTGGTTGCCTATCAACCTTCGAATCAAGCAAAAACTCCTTATTCTTGGCTTCAAAGCTCTCCTTCACCTCACCCCTCCTACCACGCCTCCCTTCTCTCCTTCTACAGCCCAGCCTGAGCCCTCCACTCCTCTGACGCTAACCTCCTCACTGTGACTCGTTCTCACCTGTTATTCAATCAATCATATTTATTGAGCGCTTACTGTGTGTGGAGCACTGTACTAAGAGCTTGGAAAGTACAAGTTGGCAACATATAGAGACAGTTCCTACCCAACAGTGGGCTCACAATCTAGAAGGGGGAGACAGAGAACAAAACCAAACATACTAACAAAATAACATAAATGGAATAGATATGTACAAGTAAAATAAATAAATAAATAAATAGAGTAATAATTATGTACAAACATATATGCATATATACAGGTGCTGTGGGGAAGGGAAGGAGGTAAGATGGGGTGATGGAGAGGGGGACGAGGGGGAGAGGAAGGAAGGGGCTCAGTCTGGGAAGGCCTCCTGGATTAGGTGAGCTCTCAGTAGGGACTTGAAGGGAGGAAGAGAGCTAGCTTGGCAGATGGGCAGAGGGAGAGCATTCCAGGCACGGGAGATGACGTGGGCCGGGGGCCGATGGTGGCACAGGCGAGAACGAGGCACGGTGAGGAGATTAGCGGCAGATGAGCAGAGGGTGCGGGCTGGGCAGTAGGAGAGAAGGGAGGTGAGGTAGGAGGGGGCGAGGTGATGGACAGCCTTGAAGCTGAGGGTGAGGAGTCTCTGCCTGATGCGCAGATTGATTGGAAGCCACTGGAGATTTTTGAGGAGGGGAGTAACATGCCCAGAGCGTTTCTGGACAAAGACAATCCGGGCAGCAGCATGAAGTATGGATTGAAGTGGGGAGAGACACGAGGATGGGAGATCAGAGAGGAGGCTGATGCAGTAGTCCAGACGGGATAGGATGAGAGCTTGAACGAGCAGGGTAGCGGTATGGATGGAGAGGAAAGGGCGGATCTTGGCAATGTTGCAGAGCTGAGACCGGCAGGTTTTGGTGACGGCTTGGATGTGAGGGGTGGATGAAAGAGCGGAGTCGAGGATGACACCAAGGTTGCGGGCTTGTGAGACGGGAAGGATGGTAGTGCCATCAACAGAGATGGGAAAGTCAGGGGGAGGGCAGGGTTTGGGAGGGAAGGCAAGGAGTTTAATCTTGGACATGTTGAGTTTTAGGTGGCGTGCAGACATCCAGATGGAGATGTCCTGAAGGCAGGAGGAGATGTGAACCTGGAGAGAGGGGGAGAGAGCAGGGGCAGAGGTGTAGATCTGGGTGTCATCAGCGTAGAGATGATAGTTGAAGCTGTGGGAGCGAATGAGTTCACCAAGGGAGTGAGTGTAGATCGAGAACAGAAGGGGACCAAGCACTGAACCTTGGGGAACCCCCACAGTAAGGGGATGGGAGGGGGAGGAGAAGCCTGCAAAAGAGACTGAGAATGAACAACCGGAGAGATAAGAGGAGAACCACGAGAGGATGGAGTCTGTGAAGCCAAGGTCGGATAGCGTGTTGAGGAAAGGGGGTGGTCCACAGTGTCAAAGGCAGCTGAGAGGTCGAGGAGGATTAGGATGGAGTATGAGCCGTTGGATTTGGGAAGCAGGAGGTCATTGGAGACCTTTGAGAGGGCAGTTTCCGTGGAATGTAGGGGACGGAAGCCAGACTGGAGGGGGTCGAGGAGAGAGTTGTTGTTGAGGAATTCCAGGCAGCGCGTGTAGACGACTCGTTCAAGGAGTTTGGAAAGGAATGGTTGGAGGGATATGGGGCGATAACTAGAAGGTGAGGTGGGGTCAAGAGAGGGTTTTCTAGGATGGTAGAGACATGGGCATGTTTGAAGGCAGAGGGGAAGGAACCAGTGGAGAGTGAGCGGTTGAGGATGGAAGTTAAGGAGGGGAGAAGGGGTGGAGCAAGAGATTTCATGAGATGAGAGGGAATGGGGCAGAAGCACAGGTGGCCGTAGTAGCACTTGAGAGGAGGGAGGAGAGCTCCTCTGAGGTTACTGCTGGGAAGGATGGGAGAGTAGCAAAGAGTGTTGAGAGCCGGGGGGCTGGAGAAGGGGGGGGTGACTTTGGGGAGGTCGGACCTGATGGATTTAATTTTGTTAATGAAGTAGGAGGCCTGATCCTTGGGGGTGAGGGAAGGAGGAGGGGGAGGAACCGGGGGCCTGAGAAGGGAGTTGAATGTACGGAAGAGCTGGCGGGGATGATGGGCATGGGTGTCAATAAGGGAGGAGAAATAGTTTTGTCTGGCAGAGGACAGGGCTGAGTTAAGACAGGAAAGGATAAACTTAAAGTGAACGAGGTTGGCATGGTGTTTAGACTTTCGCCAGCAGCGTTCGGCAGCTCGAGCATAAGAGCGAAGGAGGCGGACAGTGGCAGTGATCCAGGGCTGTGGGTTAGCGGTACGAGAGCAGCAAAGGGAAAAGGGAGCGAGTGAGTCTAGCTGAGTAGAAAGGGCAGAATTGAGAGCAGTAATCTGATCATCAAGACTGGGTAGAGAGGAGAGGGAGGCGAAGTGGGGTGTGAGGCGCTCAGAAAGATGGATGGGGTCAAGAGAGCGGAGATCTCTGTGATGGGGTAATATGGATTTACAGGGGAAAGGACTGTGAGTGAGGAGGCAGGTGAGAAGATTATGACCAGAGAGAGGGATTTCAGAGTTGGTGAGGGTGGACACAGTGCAGCGATAGGAGATGATGAGGTCGAGGGTATGACCAAGTGTCCCGCCATCGACCCGTGGCCCACGTCCATTCTCTGGCCTGGAATGTACTCCCTCCACACATCCACCAAAGTAGCTTTCTTCCTCCCTTCAAAGCCCTACTAAGAGCTCACCTCCTCCAGGAGGCCTTCCCAGACTGAGCCCCCGCTTTCTCTTCTCCTCCTCCTCCCTTCACCATTGCACCCCTCCCTCCCTCTGCCTTATCCCATTCCCCTACCCACGGCACTTGTACATATTTGTAGATATTTATTACTCTATTTTATTTGCACATAGTTACCATATTTATTTTATCAATGTTGTGTATATAGCTATAATTTTATTTATTCTGATGGTATTAACACCTGTCTACTTGCTTTGTTTTGTTGTCTGTCTCCCCCTTCTAGACTGTGGGCCCGTTGTTGGGCAGGGACTGTCTCTTTCTGTTGCTGACTTGTACATCCTAAGCGCTTAGTACAGTGCTCTGCACACAGTAAGTGTTCAATTAATACGATTGAATGAATAAACTAAAAACAGAAATTCTCACGTTCCCTCCCAAATCCATTCCTTCACCTAACTCTCAATCAATCAATAGTTTTCACTGAGTGCTCTCTTTATTCATTGCACTGTACTCATAGCATGTTCCCCTTCAAAGCCCTACTGAGAGCTAACCTCCTCCAGGAGGCCTTCCCAGACTGAGCCCCCTCCTTCCTTTCCCCCTCCTCCCCATCCCCATCCCCCCTCCTTACCTCCTTACCCTCCCCACAGCACCTGTATATATGTATATATGTTTGTACGTATTTATTACTCTATTTATTTTACTTGTACTTACCTATTGTATTTATTTTATTTTGTTAATATGTTTGGTTTTGTTCTCTGTCTCCCCCTTCTAGACTGTGAGCCCACTGTTGGGTAGGGACTGTCTCTATATGTTGCCAACTTGTACTTCCCAAGCTCTTATTACAGTGCTCTGCACACAGTAAGCTCTCAATAAATACGATTGAATGAATGAATGAATATGTTCTATGTGCTATGCATAGCACTTGAGAGAGTACGATGGAGTCCCTTCCTCAAGGATCTTACAATCAAGTGTGTCTTTGTGTGGGGACAGACATTAAAGTAAATTACAGGTAGGGGAAGCAAACAATATGTAAAAAAGGCTCTACATGACAGATGGGGGAATTTCAAATTGCTTAGGGGGTGCAGCCTTGGCACTATCTTTGAAGCAACATGGCCTAGTGGAAAGAGCATGGGCCTAGAAGTCACAGAACCTGGGTTCTAATTCTGGCTCTGCCAGGCAACTGCTGTGTGTGATTGGGCAAGTCATTTAACTTCTTTGTGCCTCAGTTTCCTCAACTGCAAAGTGGGAGCTCAATACCTGGTCTCCTTCCTACTTAAACTGTGATCCACATGTGGCACAGGAACTGAGTCCACCTGATCAGCTTTATCTGCCCCAGCACTTAGAACTGAGCCTAATACATATTGAGAGCTTAGTAAACACCATAATAAATTAGCAAAATACAGACTTTAGGAAATATGTGACACAGAATTAAAGGGGAATAGGGTGGGGGAGATGAGAGAGGTTAGTCTTAGCAGATGAGGAATGGAGGGAGGGTAGAGTGGGGAGAAGAGAGGTGGAGGGAGGGTAGAGTGGGGAGAAGAGAGGTTGTTTGGGAAAGTGTTTTTGGAAGACATCCTATCTCTGTCAACATCTCCACTAACCAACCTCCCTGACACAGAAGCCTGCAGCCTTGGCATGATTCTTGATTCTTTGCTCTTAATTCAGTCTGTGGCTAAAACCTAGTAGTTTTTCCTCCATGATGTTTGCCAGATACATCTCTTTTCTCTCCAACCAAACGGCCACCATCCTGTTCAAGGGGCTCATCATATCCTGACCAAACTACTGAATCAGCCTCCTCACTGACTGGTCTCAATCAAACATATTTATTGAGTGCTTACTTGTACTAAGCACTTGGGAGAATACAGTAAACAGAGTTAGTAGACACAATCCCTGCCCACAGTGAGCTCACAGTCTAGAAGGGGAGATAGACATTAATATCAGTAAATAAATTATGTATATGAACATGGGTGCTGTAGGGCTGAGGAAGGGGTGAACAAAGGGAGCAAATCAGGGCAACGCAGAAGGGAGTGGAAAAAGAGGAAATAAGGGTTTAGTCAGGGAAGCCCTCTTGGGGGGAGATGTGCCTTCAATAAGGCTTTGAAGCGAGGAAGAGTAATTGCCTGCCAGTTATGAAGAGGAAGGACATTCCAGGCCAGAGGCGGGACGTGGGCAAGAGGTTGGCAGTGAGATAGACGGGACTGAAGTACAGTGAGAGGTGGACATTAGAGAAGCCAAGTGTGTGATAATAACAATTATGGTACTTGTTAAGTGCTTACTATGTGCCAAGCGTTGTTTTAAGCTCAGGAGTATGGGCTGGGTTGTAGTAGGAAAGCAGTGGGTGAGGTAAGAGGGGGAAAGGTGATAAAGTGTTTTAAATAATAATAATAATAGTAGAAGCAGTAGTTATTGTATTTGTTAAGCGCTTACTGTATGCTGAGCACTGTTCTAAGCGCTGGGGTAGATACAAGGTAATCCGGTTGTCCCAAGGAAGGGGGGTGCTCATAGTTTTAATCCCCATTTTACATATGAGGCAAATGAGGCACAGAGAAGTTAAGTGGCTTTCCCAAGATCACACAGCAGACAAGTGGCAGAGCCAGGATTAGAGCTCATGTGCTCTGATTCCCAAACCCATGCTCTTTCCACTAAGCCACGCTGGTAAGGAGTTTCTGTTCTACATGGGAGTGGATGAGCAACCACTGGAGGTTCTTAAGGAGTGGGGGAACATGAACTGAACATTTTTTCCAGGCATCAGAATGAAGTATGGACTGGAGTGGGGGAAAGACAGGAGGCAGGGAAGCCAGCAAGGAGGCTGGTACAGTAATAAAGGTAGGATAGGATAAGTACTTGGATTAATTTGGTAGCAGTTTGAATGGAGAGGAAAGGGTGAGTTTAGCGATGTTGTGAAGATTGAGCCGACAGGATTTAATGATAGATTGAATATGTGGGTTGAATGAGAGAGGAATCAAGGATAACGCCAAGTACACGGGTTTGCAAGATAGGAAGGATGGTGGTGCTGTCTTCAGTGACGGGAAAATCAGGAGAAGGTCAAGATTTGTGTGGGAAGATAAGGAGACTCTCTCCTCCCCTCTCATGTCCATATTTCGCTCTTCTACCTGGATTAAAATAATAAGAAGAATAATGATGATGGCATTCGTTAAGCACTTACTATGTGCCAAACACTGTTTTAAGCAATGGGGTAGATACGAGATAATCACATTGTCCCACGTGGGGCTACAGTCTTAATCTCCATTTTACAGATGAGGTAACTGAGGCACAGAGAAGTTAAGTAGCTTGCACAGCAGACAAGTGTCAGAGCCGGAATTAAAACCCACGTCCTCTGATTCCCCAAGCCCAGGCTCTTTCCACTAAGACACGGTGCTTCTCTGGATAATTTTTTAAAAACGTTATTCTGCACCCGTCTCTCCACGCCTCATTTACCTGCGATGATGACTCATTCTTACTTTCATCTAATTAATTGGGGTATCTGTTAAGCGCTTACTACTAATAATAATAATGGCACTTATTAAGCACTTACTATGTGCAAAGCACTGTTTTAAGCGCTGAGCACTGTGCCAGGCACTGTCAAGCTATGGGACAGATATAAACAAATCAGGTTGGACACAGTCCCTGTCCCACATGTGGCTGACAGTCTTAATCCCCATTTTACAGATCATACAGAAGACAAGTGGCAGGGCCAGAATTAGAACCTAGGTCCTTCTGACTTCCAGACCTGTGATTTATCCACTAGGTCACGCTGTTTCTCACTGTGACACTCACCTCTGCTGAGTGGAAAAGGCATGGCACTGGGAGTCAGGAGACCAGCGTGTTATTTCCCACTCTGCCAATGACCTGCTGTTTAACTTGGGCAGGTCACTTAATCTTTCTATGACCCAGTTTCCTTAGCTCTCAAATAGGGATAAAATAATCCACTTTCCCTACCTATTACACTGTGAATGCCATATGGGACAGAGTTTGGAACAATACAACTATCTGGTACTTAGACCAGTGCTTAGCCCATTGTTCTGCTTCAATAACACCATAATTATTATTATAGAGTAGAAACTTCTGGACATTGGCTTTAATCATTCAATGGCATTTACTAAACATTTACTGAGTGCAGAGCACTGTACTAACCACTTGGAAGAGTACAATACAACAGAGCTGGTAGATGCATCTCCTGCTCACAGGGAGCTTACAGTCTTGTAAGGTCGTTTAAAGTCTTGTAAGCTTACAGTCTCCTAGGGCCTGCAGTGCCCAGTTCACGAACGGTGCATGAGCACGACTCTGCATGAGTTGTTTCTCTAATAGCTTACTAGGTAAGAGTGAATGTGTTTAAGTGAATGGGTATTTTTTCCATTCTGTAAAAGTCAGTTACGTTGAAATCCCTCGGGTACGAAATGATAAATGGTAGCTTCATGAAATTCAACTGCTCAAAATTGTAATACAGAATACAAAATAGTAATACTGCTGTAGTATCACAGAAACAGATGATGCCGGCAACAGTCCTTGTTGTCCAGGCAAGCTATTCAACTTCAAGATCATTAAATGCATGTTTCTGTCCATCTTACCCACTTCTGTAGAAAGCTGTACGATAAGCCTATATGAACTAGTCATGAAATTTCAAATGCTCAGTTCCATTTTCAATAGCAATAAGTGAACTGTGGTTAGCTGCAGTGTTCCTTGCCTTTTGGTTCTCAGCAGATCAGAAGTTCAGCCTTGTGCTTGAGTCAGTGTTTCTTCTAGCCTACCAAATAAGAAAGAATGTGTTAAATATATGTTTACTCCATTCTCCGAAATTCCCTTGCTTAAAACCTTCCCTGGTACGAAATGCTTAAGGAGAGCTTCATTAAATTTCAAATGTTGAGTATTGACAACTGTTGTTTCTATTCTGTTAAGTAGACAAGTTCACAACGATAGTTGTTTCTCAATCCTGTCAAAGCCTCTAGCGTTGAAACCTAATTTCAAGAAATGTCAAATGAGCTAGTCACAGAATTTCAAATGGTCTGTTCCATGGACAGCAAGAAAACTGAGTTAATCCTCACTGATCTTTGAGCTCATCTTCTCAGAACGTCAGGGGTCTAGCCTTCTGCCTGAGTCATTTCTCTTCTAGCTTTCTAAATGAGTGAATGTGTTGAGGGAATGTACGTTTTTTCTATTCTGTGGAAATGATTTCCATAAAAACTCTCTTGTTATGAAATACTAAAGGAGAGCTTCATGAAATTACAACGGTTGATCATGTTGTGAAATAGTAATACAGAAACAGAAGATGTCTACTTACATCTGAACACAGCAATATACAGTCCAGCTGCAGTCACGTTTTCTCGATATACCATTTTTCTTCTATCCTTCTAAGGAAACGATCTACAAAAGAAAGGTGATTGAATATGTTTCTCTCAATCCTACTTTGGCTAATTGCGTTGTAACCTGTTTGCCACAAAATACCAAATGAACTCAACTTGTAATTTCAAATGATCAGCATTGTAGAAATAGAAGTTAGTAACACAGATTCTTACCCTACAGTGTTCAGAACAGCAAACGTCTAGTGTTCTGTTTGAATTCTTTTACTTCTAGCCCATGAAGAAAGTAAGTCACTTACTTTGAAATCCTACTTAGCACTAACTGCTATGTGGAAGTTTAAGGGATCCGAGTTAATCTACAGTGCTCTTTGAACTGCATTTTTCAGAACATCAGTCGCCTTGTCATCATGAGTCATTTTTCTACTAGTCTTATTGAGCACTTTATGTATGCAGACCACTGTACTAAGCTCTTGAAAAGTACAAGTCGACCCAATCCCTCTGGGGTGAAATCTCATGTGGGAATAATAGGAAATGTCAACGCTTCAATTCCATGTCAAGTAACAAGGTAGAAACAGATGCTGTCCACACCAATCGTTAAACTGCAGTATACAGCCCATCAGGAGTCTAGTGTATCATCTTCTTTCTATCCTGTTAAGTAGGCAGGTTTAATAAGTTGAAGGAATGAGCGTTTCAGTTCTAACAATTCCACCCTGTTAATAATAATGACAGCATTTATTAAGCACTTACTATGTGCAAAGCACTGTTCTAAGCGCTGGGGGTTTACAGGGTGATCAGATTGTCCCACGGGGGGCTCACAGTTTTAATCTCCATTTTACAGATGAGGGAACTGAGGCACAGAGAAGTTAAGTGACTTGCCCAAAGTCACACAGCTGGCAATTGGCAGAGCCGGGATTTGAACCCATGACCTCTGACTCCAAGGCCCGGGCTCTTTCCACTGAGCCACGCTGCTTCTCTTAGCACGAAATAGCAATGAATCCCATTTTATTAACTGAACTGAGGGGTTTTCTTTGATCCAGCTAAGAAAGTTAATTGAATAGTGCTTCTCGCAATCTTTCAGAGCCACTAATGTTGAAACCCATTTGGCACGAAATGCCATATGAACTCTTCTTGTAATTTCAAATGACCAGTGTACTATATGACATTTGTACAGAAATAGAAGTTATTTAAAAAGATGCTTGCCTTACAGTGTACAGCACAGCAAGAATGTAGTGCTCTGCATGAGTCATTGTTTCTAGCCTGTGAAGTAAGTGTGAATGTGAGTGAATGTGCGTTTTCGCCATTTTAAAATAACACTTGCATTGAAACCCTTCTTCCATGGGGGAGAGTGAGGGAAACGAGTTATAATCTACAGTGTTCTTTGAACTGCAGTTTTCTGAACATCAAGAGTCTAGCCCTCTGCATAATTCATTTTTCTTCTAGCCTTTTAAATAAGAGTGAATGTGTGAGTAAATGAACATTTCTTTGCATTCGGTGGATGTGCTAAATACAAGAATACAAGGACTGTTGCTGGCATCGCCTGTTTCTGTGATATTACAGCAGTATTACTATTTTGTATTCTGTATTACAATTTTGAACAGTTGAATTTCATGAAGCTACCATTAATCATTTCGTGCCCGAGGGGTTTCAATATAACTGACTTTTACAGAATGGAGGAAATGCCCATCCACTTAAACACATTCACTGTTACCTAGCAAGCTATTAGAAAAACGACTTATTCAGAGTCGTGCTCATGCACCGTTCATGAGCTGGGCCCTGCAGGCCCTGGATCTGTGTTAAGATATTTTCTGTAACTGCATTGCAGGGTATGGTGGGGTATGGCTATGTACATAAAACTGAACATTTGACATTTCAAGTAAATTCATATGGCAAGAATACAAGAACAGAAGCTACCTATATTGATGCTTTCGTGAAAGTGTTCATTTCATCAGGAGTCCAGCACTCTGCATGAGTCCTTTTATTTCCAGCCGGCTAAGAAAGAGGAATATGTTGAATGACAGTGAATGATCTCCATCCTGTAAAAGTCCCTTGCGTTGAAACTGCTCGGGCTTGCAATACCATTTGAGAGGGAGCTTCAGGACATTTCAACTCCTCAAGTTCTACGAAAAATAACAAAAAAAGAAGGCCTTTATTTACACTGATCTTTTCACTGTAGTAGGCAAAACCCATTAGGAGTCTAGTGTTCTGAATTTAACATTTTTCTTCTATCTAGCTATATAGGCAAGTCAACTTTTCAAGCCGGTTGCATTGAAACTTGTTTTGAACGACATGCCATATGAACTAATCCTGAAATTTCAAATACTCTTTTTTAAAAATAGACTACCTGTAGATAGCTACATTGATACATGCATGGAAGTGTAGAGGTACTTTATACTGTGCACAGGAGTCTAGTCAACCATGTGAGACATTTTACTTCCAGCTTGTTAAGAAAGCAGAATATGTTGAATGACTGTGGGCTTTTTTCTGTAAAAGACATTTGTGTTGAAAGCATTGATAAATTTTAACTTTTAAGTTCCATGTAAATTAACAATAAAGATGCAGACTCTATCTACTCTGATCCTTACTGTGCAGTACACATCAAACCAGGCATCTCGTGTCCTGCATGTATCATTTTCTTTCCATCCTCATAAGTTTGCGTGTTAAATAAATATTTTGTCGAATGCGTGTTTCAAAGTTATTAAAATGATTTATGTTGAAACCCGTTTTACACGAAATCATGAATGCATTTAGTAATTTCAAAGCATCAATTTACTATATAACAGCAATACAGAAACAGAAGATACCTACACAGATTATTGCACTACATTGTTCAGCACAGGAAGAGTCTAGTGTTCTGCGTGTCATTTTTTCTAGCCTGCGAAGTGTGAATGTGTTTGAGTGAATGTGCATTTTCCACATTTTGTAAAAGACACCTGCATTGAAACCCTTCTTCCATGTGGGAGTATAAGGGAAACGAGTTATAATCTACTGTGTTCTTTGAACTGCAGTGTTCTGAACATCAGGGGTCTAGCCCACTGCATAAGCCATTTTTCTTCTAGCCTTTTAAATGAGTGAATGTGTGAGTGAATGAACGTTTCTTTCCATGCTGCAGACATCACTTGCATAAAAACTCCATTGGTATGAAATGCTAAAGAAGAGTATCATGGAACTGCAACCGTTGAGCATGTTTTAAAACAGTAATACAGAAACAGAAGATGTCTACTCACATTCATGCACTGCAGTATGCAACCTTGCAGAACTTTAGTGTTCCGCATATAATATTTTTTCCTTTCCTTTTAAGTAAGCAAGCTAAACAAGAAAAGTGATTGAATGTGTGTTTCTCTCAATCTTATGGCAGACGCTTGCATTTTAAACCGTTTGTCATAAACCTATCTTGAAATTTCAAATGTTCCATGTACGACAAAAATACAGCAATCAAAAAATACAGTGATATTATCTACAGAGTCTACACGCATCAAGATTCTATTCCTCTGGATTAGTCAATTTTCTTCTACCTTGCTAAGTAATTATGAATGTGTTAAATGAATTGTGCATTTTCTCCAATCTGTAAAAGTCACTTGCAGTAAATCCCCTCTGGCTCGAAATGCTATGCGTGAGCTTCAGGAAATTTCAAATGCTCAGTTCCATTAATTTAACAATACAGATACAGATGCTGTTACATCAATCCTTGCACAGCACTTTGCAGCCCATTAGGAGTTTAGTGTTCTGCGTAGGTCACTTTCTTTATATCCTGATAAGTTGGCAGTTAAATAAAAAATTGATTGAATGTGTGTTTTATTCCAATTAGAACCACATGCTTTAAACCCGTTTGTCGCAAAATATCAAGGAAAGGAAAGGAAAGGAAGACTTGTGCTGCACAGCTAGTGAGCTATCCTGGAAAGAACAAGATTCCCTTGAACTACCACATAGTTGAGGTATGCATTTTGTAAGCAGGTAATCTTGAGAAGATTTCCCTTACCAATCATTTACCGAGCGGAAACTGCTGGCCATCAGCTTTAGTCAGCTCTGTCCCCCCTAATTATCCTCGCTCCTCTCCCACTACAACCCAGCCCCTATGCTTCGCTCTTCTAATGCCACCCTACTTACTGTGCACCTCTCATTTCTCTTGCCTCCGACATTTTGCACCACCCCCCACCGCTCTGTAGCACTTACATACATAGTGCTAGCTCTTAGAACAGTGCTTTGCACATAGTAAGTGCTTAACAAATGCCATCATCATCATCATCATCAAATGAAGCTATCTTGTAATTTCAAATGAGCTGTTCAGCATAAAACAGCAGTACAGAAACAGAAGATATCTACACATGATTCTTGCCCTGCAGTGTACAGCTCATCAGGATTATTGTCTTCTGTATTAGTCCTTTATCGTCTAGCCTACTAAGTAGGTGTGTATGTATTAAGTGAGTTGTGCGAATTCTTCAATTTGTTAACGTTACTTGGTGTTTAATCCCCTCTGCCTCGAAAAGCTATGCGGGAGCTCAAGGACGTTTCAACCCTTCAATTCCATGTTAAGTAACAATACATACACAGATGCTGTCCACACTGATCCTTGCACTGCAGTATACAGCCTATCAAGTGCTTAAATGTTCTGCGTGTGTCATTTTCTTTCGATCCTGTTAAGTAGGCAAGTTAAATAACGAGTTGATTGAATGTTTCACTTCTATCAATGCCACTTGCGTTGAAACCCATTTAGCATGAAATACCAAATGAACTCTTCTTTTTATTTTTGTTCTATCAGGCAAAGTCGGAGAGTTAAATAAGAATATTAATTCAAGGTGTGTTCCTCTTAATCTTATCAAAGCCATGGAAACCCATTTGATACGAAATACCATATGAAGTCATTTTGAAATTTCAAATGTTCAGTCCCATGTGCAACCAGAATATACCACAACACCACAACAACTGAGGCAGAGCTAGAAGAAATAGATAGGTTTTATGATGAAATGCAGAGAGAGATTGAGAAAAGCTGCCAGCAAGATGTGTTGATTATCACTGGTTGATTATCACCAAAGCAAAAGTTGGTATTGGAATGAAAATGAAGGTTGTTGGAAAATGTGCTCTTGGGAATCAAAATCAAGATGGAGACTGACATTGATTTCTGTGAATTAAATGACTTTTTTAAATCGACAACACCTTCTTTATCCAACCTAAAGGACGACTGTACACATGGATTTCACCAGATGGACTATATCAAAATCGAGTAGACTATAGTTTCTATATAGCAAACCTTGCAAATCCCAGGCCCAAACCTAGACCAAACATTAACCCTCTCCCTAAATCTAGCCCTAGCCCAATTGCTAACCCTAACCCTAACCCAAACCCAAATCCTAACACTATCACTATTCCTAATCCTAAACCTAGCTCTAGATCTAGCCCTAACCCTAACCATAACTCTCACCCTAGGCCTAGCCTTAGGTCTCCAACTAACCATAACACTAACCCTACCTATAGCCCTAGTCCTTACCCAAAACGTAAGCCCAAAACTATACCCAATGTTCACCCTATCCCTAACCCAAGGCCTAACCCAAGATCTAGCCCTAGTGTTAACCTTAACCGTAATACTAAACATCACCTTAACCCAAACACCAATCCTTTCTTGAAGACTAGCCCTAGGCATAGCCTTAGGTCCACGACTAACCATAACACTCACTCTAACCCTAACCTTAGACTCTACCCTAAAAGTATATGCCCAAACCAACACCTGATGCTAACCCTATCCCTAACCCAAGAACTAACCTTAGTCCTAGCCCTAGTGCTAACCCTAACTTCACCTTTAACTTTAACACCAACCCTATGTTAAAGAATCTTCCTAGGCCTAGCCTACAACCTGCAACTAACCATGGCACTAACCCTAAGCCTAACCTTAACCCTAGCTTTAACCCTACCCCAAGTCCAGCCCTATCCCTAACAAAAATGCTAACTCTAACCCTAAATCTGGCCCTTAGCCCTCGAGCTAACTTTAAACCTAACCGTAACCCTTAACCTAACCCTAACGCTTGACCTAACCTTTTCCATAACCCTAACCCTAGGCCTAAACCTAACCCTAAACCTAGCCCTAACCCCAACCCTAACCCTCACCCTAACATAAATCCCATCTATAAACCTTACCCTAGCCTAGCCATAACCTTCCCTAATCCTAACCCCGTTCCCAGTCCTCTACCACACCACAAACCCTAAGTGTAACCCTAATCATACCCTAACCACAACCCTATCCTTAACCCATATAGGAGCCCTAGACTTACACTGAACCAAACCCTAACCCTTGCCCTAAGGCAAACCCTAAATGTAAACCCAAGAGTAGCCCTAATCTCAAACTTAACCCTAACTCTAACTCTAAACATAAGCAACCACAACCCTAAGGTAAACACAAACCCTCACCCTAACCATAACCTAACCATAACCCTAACCTTAACTTTAGCCATAGGCCTAACCCTACCCTTTACCCTTACCTAAACCTAACCAAACCGGAAATTAAACTACCATTATGGGGAAGCTTCCCTTCATACTTTACCTGTTCCTTTCTCAGTCACTACTCCTCCTCATGTCACTGAAACCTGGCTCTCTCCAGACGACCCAACCTCCCTTACTGCTCTCTCTAGAGGGAGTATCTTCTCCCTATTCCCCAGACCCACTGGGAAAGGAGGAGATGTCGGCTTCCTTCTCATGCCCCAGTGTCGCTTTCACTCCTGCCTCCCCTTTCCCTTTCTTTCCCCTCCTTTGAATCCCATATCACCTACCTCTACCACCCGCTCGAGATTCACGTAAACTGTCATCTACCCCCCCACTCCCCGTTCCCCCAGCTCCCATCCCCATCCTCTACAATCATCTTGATCCCTTTCTCACATTCCTTCTATCTTTCTCCAAGCCCACATTGATCCTTGGAGACTTCAGTATCCACGTAAATGTTTCTGATGACCCCTCTGCCTCTTATCACTATTCAAC
Source organism: Tachyglossus aculeatus (assembly GCF_015852505.1). Taxonomy (NCBI): domain Eukaryota; kingdom Metazoa; phylum Chordata; class Mammalia; order Monotremata; family Tachyglossidae; genus Tachyglossus; species Tachyglossus aculeatus. The sequence continues at coordinate 47,436,032 of NC_052098.1, read as the reverse complement.
TCTGCCGAACTCCTTCTCCATCCCTCCTTCCCCACTCACCAACTTAGACACCTACTCGATCTCATCATCTCTAACCACTGCACAAGCTTTAACCTCGCCAACTCTGAAATCCCTCTCTCTGAACACAACCTTTTCACTTGCCTCCTCTACCACAGAGCTCCTCCCCGTAGATCTGGGCTATTCCCCTAACAGAGACTTCTGATCTCTCGACTCCATTCAACTCTCTCAACTTATCACACCCAATTTAGCCTCCATACCCAATCTACCCACTCTTGATGACCAAACAGACGTTCTCAACACCACCCTCTCTACTCAATTCAACCCACTTGATCCCCTATCCTGTTCTCTCACTTGTACCACTAACACACAGCCTTGGATCACCTGTACTGTGCCTCGATCTTGCCTTTTTCTCAGCCTGTCTCTTGCAGCCCATATCCCGCCTCTGACTTGCAATGCCCTCACTCTTCTAATCCAATGGACAACCGTTCTCTCCTGCCTGAAAGCCTTAATGAAAGAATGACTCCTCCAAGAGGACTTCTCGGACTAAGCTATACTTTTCCTCACCTCACACTGTCTTCTGCATCTCCCTAATTTGATCTTTTAGCTCATCCCACTTCCCAGCCCCAAAGCACTTATGTATATATCTGTAATTTTATTTATGTTCTTGGGTGTCTGTCTCTGCTACACTAGAAGGTAAGCTCATTTTGTGCAGGGAATGTCATCGTTTGTTGTTGCATTGTCTGTCCCAAGCGCTTAATGTAGTATTCTGTACATAGTAAATGCTCAGTGAATATGATTGAATGAATGACTATGCTTGCTTTCATGTGAGCGGCCATCTCATACATCGGTTCTGATCCACAAGGCCTTCCACTCCATCATACCCATTCTCTTAGTCGATCCAGTCCAACGGTTTTTGGTCTGGGGTCCGGACCACCGGAATTAGGGCCAGGCCCTCCACTTCCCTGTTGCTGTGAGATTCATATTTCCTGCCACTAGGGATTCAGGTGTCCAGCCTGTAACACAATTTCCAGCAACTATTGCTACAACTCCTTTCCCCACTCCTTCCTCCCTTGGGCTTTTCACTTGTGGGCCTCCGAGGCCCAGGCGTTTGCATCTTTTAAAAAAGGCCATGAGTCCGTGTAGTTAGCCTCTGCACCGGCTCTGGCCGGTAACAGGAGTGTCAATAGATCCACCATGTGGGCAGACCCTTCAACTTCCTTAGTGATCCCCTGTCCCATTGCAAGACACAGGGTTGCAGCTCAAGCCATCCACTGGCCTTTTCCCCTGTGAGCACTGTCATCAGTAAAGCAGGTTTTGTTCCACAGATGGGTATCTCAAAGTTGTGGTACAACACAGCCACCTCTGTGATGAATCCTGACAGTACTGGCCACCTCTCCGTCCAGTCTGTATGGGTCACATACATGAAAGACCTCGGGATGGTGGAGGTATTGAACACTCCTGGGGGCATGGTAGTGGCCTCCCAAAGCTCTTTCAGGGCAGGGCAAAACACAGCTCAATTTCCCATTCCCCTGTGATGTCTTCAGTAGCCCAAAGGGCCTCATACATGACAGTGATCATCTTCTCCCAAGGAGAATAGCAACTCTGCGCTCCCTTTCATTCCACCAATCAGAATATGATCAGGATTTTGATCTGCGGGAGCTTCCTTTGCCATGGGTCATACTGCCATTCAGCGGTTCAGATCCCGACATATAAGACAAGGGGTCTTTCCCGCTCATGGGCTCTGAGGGCTCAGTATTGCTCCATGGCTTGGATGATCTCTTACATCTCTGTCCCCTCCCACTGAGCACCTTTCTTGAGCAGGGATAATGAGGGTTGGGCCTAAATCACGAATCCCGGGTCATGGCACCTCCAAAATCTCAACATTTCCAGGACTAGTTAGATGTTAGAGTTAAGTCTGGGGCTCTGGTGAAGGTAAAGATCAGGGTTAAGGATAGAGGTGCCATTAGGGTTAGGGTTTGGTTTAGGTTTAAGACAAGGGCTAGAGGAATGGCTAGGGCTAGGGTTAGATTTAGAGTTTAGATTAAGATTAGGGTTTGGGGTAGTTGTAGTGTTAGGGCAAAGGGTTAAGGCTAGGATTCAGGTTATGGTTAGGGTCAGGTTTAGTGTTGGGGGAGAGGTAGTGTAGGGGTTAGGGCTCAGTCTAAAGTTAAAGTTAGGTTTAAATTTTGGCTACAGCAAGGGTTAGGGTTAGCGATTAGGATAAGGTTAGGGTTGAGGAAAGGACTAAGGTTAGGGTTTGGGCTACGGTCAGGTTTAGGATGGAGGTTGGGATTAGAGTTAAAGTTAGATTTAGAATAGGGGTTAGGGTTGAGAGGGATAGGGTTAGGGCTCTCGCTAGAACCAGGACTAGGCACAGTTTAGGGTGAAGATTAAGATTAGGTAGAGAAGCAGCGTGGATCAGTGGAAAGAGCACAGGCTTTGGAGTCAGAGCTCATGGGTTCAAATCATGACTCTGCCAATTGTCAGCTTTGTGACTTTGGGCAAGTCATTTAACTTCTCTGTGCCTGTTACCTCATCTGTAAAATGGGGATTAAGACTGTGAGCCCCCTCTGGGACAACTTGATCACCTTGTAATCTCCCCAGTGATTAGAACAGTGCTTTGCACATAGTAAGCGCTTAATAAATGCCATCATTATTCATTATTATTATTATTTAGGATTAGGGGTAGGCTAAAGGCTATACCTAGGGCAAAGGTTAGGGTTAGGACTATGGCTAGGGCAATCCTTAGGATTAGTTAAAGAGAAGGATAGGGTTAAATCTACTCCCAGGCTAGGGTTAGGGTAAGGGATAGGGTAAGGGTTGTCATGGTTAGGGTTAGTGGGTAAGGTTAGGGGTGGGTTTAGGGATACATCTCCAGATAGCGTTAGGTTTATGGTTGCAATTAGGGTTAGGGTTAGGGTACCAGGGGTACCATCAGTTTTACAGTTAAATTAGGTTCAGAGTTAGGGTTAAGGTTAGGATTCGCTTTAGGGTTAAGGCTTGGGGCTAGGTCTAGGTCTAGTGCTACAGTTGGGGTTATGGCTAGGTCCAGAGTTATGGTGAATGTTAGGCTTAGGTTTAGGGCTAGCGCTAGGGTTAGGTCTAGGGGTAAATTTACTTTTCGAGTTTAGGGTTAGGGTTATGCTTAGGTTTAGAGTTAGGGCTAGGGCTAGGCCTAGGACTTAGGATAGGACTAAGTATAGGGTTAGAATTAGAGTATCTATTAGACTTAAGTAAGGGGTAAACTTAAGGTTAGGGATGGGGTAGATTTAGGTATATGGTTAAAGTTTGGATTATCATCAGGGCTATGTGCAAGGTTAAGGTTAGTGCAGTGATTACTGTATCAGCCTTCCTTCTGATCTCCCATCCTCCTGTCTCTCCCTGCTTCACTCTATACTTCACTCTACTGCCCGGATTATCTTTGTAAAGAAAAACTCTGGGCATGTCACTCCCCTCCTCAAAAATCTCCAGTGGTTGCCTATCAATCTTCTAATGAAGCAAAAGCTCTTCACTCTCGCCTTCAAGAAGCATCGTGGCTCAGTGGAAAGAGCACGGCCTTTGGAGTTCATGGTCATGAGTTAAAATCTCAGCTCCACCAATTGTCAGCTGTGTGACATTGGGCAAGTCAAGTAACTTCTCTGTGCCTCAGTCATCTCATCTGTAAAATGAGGATTAAGACTGTGAGCCCCCCGTGGGACAACCTGATGAGCTTGTAACCTCCCCAGAGATTCAAACAGTGCTTTGCACATAGTAAGCGCTTAATAAATGAGATTATTATCATTATTATTATTATTATTATTCAAGGCTCTCCATCACCTCGCCCCCTCCTACCTCACATCCCTTCACTCCTTCTCCAACCCAGCCCACACATTCATCTCCTCTGCTGCTAACCTCCTCACTGTGCCTCGTTCTCACCTGTTCTGCTGTTGCCCCTGGCCCACGTCCACGTCCTACCTCTGGCTTGGAAAGCCCTCCCTCCACACATCTGCCAGGCTAGCTCTCTTCCTCCCTTCAAAACCCTGCTGAGAGCTCACCTCCTCCAGAAGTCCTTCCCAGACTGAGTCCCACCATTTTTCCTCTCCTCCTCTTCCTCCCCTCTGCATCGCCCCCCCCCCCATCTTTTTTATAATGGCATTTATTAAGCGCTTACTATGTGCAAAGCACTGTTCTAAGCGTTGGGGAGGTTACAAGGTGATCAGGTTGTCCCACGGTGGGGCTCACAGTTTTAATCCCCCTTTTACAGTTGAGGGAACTGAAGCCCAGAGAAGTGAAGTGACTTGCCCAAAGTCACACAGCTGTCAAGTGGCAGAGCCGGGATTTGAACCCATGAGCTCTGACTCCAAAGCCCGTGCTCTTTCCACTGACGGTTAAGGCTAGGGCTGGGTGTAGGGTTAGAGTTAGAGTTAGTTAGTGTTATGGATAGATTTAGATTTACAGTGCTCTGCACATAGTAAGCGCTCAATAAATACGATTGATTGATTTAGGGTTAATGATAGGGCTAGGGCTAGGCTTTGGGATAGGATAGGCCTGGGGTTATTGTTATAAATTGGTTTAGAGAAAGGGTTTGAGAAGGCTAGGGTCATGATGGGGTTTAGGCTTAGAGTTAGAGTTAGGGTTAGGATGAAGGATATAGATAGGTTTAGAGTTTGGAGTGGTGTGAGTGGTTAGGTTTAGGGTTAGGGTTTAGGGTGTGGTTAGGTTTAGGATTAGGTTTAGGGCTAGTTATGGGTTAGGGCTAAGGCTAGGGCTAGGGCTGGGGTTAACAGTAGCATTATGCCTAGTGTTAGGGTTAAAGTGAGATTAAGGGCTAAATCTAGAGTTAGGATTTTGGTTAGGGTTAGAGTAAAGTTTAGAGTTTTGTTAGGGTTGGGATTAAGTTTAGTGCTAGAGTTAGGGGTAGGTTTTGGGTTAGGGCTATGGATAGGGATAGGACATGGGTTAGGTTTTGGATTAGATTTATGGTTAGGTTTAGAGTTAGATTTAGAATTAGGATGATGGTTTGGATGGGGTTAGGTTTAAGTTTATTATTAGGTTTAGGTTTATGGGTAGTGCTAAGGTTAGGGCTAGGGCTCTGAAAGGGGTAAAGCATAGGGTTAGCATCTGGGTTAGTTTGAGGGCTAGCAGTAGGGTTGGTTTAGAGTTTGTTAATGCAAGGTAAGCATTATTAGGGTTAGGACTTGGTTTAGGTTTAGAGTTAGATTTAGGGTTGGAGTAAGTGTTAGGCTTAAAGTTAGGGCTAGGATAGGGATTAGGTTTGGTTTTGATGTTAGGATTGGGTTTAGGGTTAGTGTTTCAGTCAATTTAAGATAAGGGCTCCTCTACGGGTTAAGCATAGGCTTAGGAGTAGGTCTAGATATAGGGCTAGCATTAGAGTTACAGGTAGAGTTAGGGGAAGGGTTAGGACTTTGGATTTAGCGATGTAGTTAAATTTGGAGGTAGGGTTGGGGTCAGAATTACGGTTAGTGGTAAGAGTTAGGACTAGTTCTAGGGCTAGAGAAAATACATAGTTATTCAACCTTTTCTGCTTTTTTAGCAAGCTGGAAGTAAAATGACTCATACAGAGGACTAGAATTCTGATGAACTGAACATTTCCAAGCAAGGATCAACGTATATGTCTTCTGTTACTGTACTGTTGTTATACATGGAACTGAGCAATTGAAATTTCAAGATGAGTTCATTTGTGGCTAAGTTTGGGGTTAGGTTTGGAGTTAGAATTAGAGTGTATGGTAAATGTTAGAACTAGTTCTATGGTTAGAGTGAGGGTTAGAGTTGTGGCTAGGTTTGGGGTTATGTCTAGGATTTGGGTTAGGGTTAGGGTTAGGCCTAAGGGTTGGGTTAGGGTTAAGGTTAAGGTTAGGGTTAGGGTTAGCTGCTTTAGGGGTAGGGATAAGTTTAGGGGTAGGGATAGGGCTAATGTTGGAGTTAGGATTAGGATTAGGGTTACTGTTTGATTGACTGCTAGGCCTAGCACTAATATATTAGAATGTGGATGAGGGCTAGGACTAGGGATAGTATTAAGGGTAGTGGTAGATTTACGGGTAGGTTTAGAGTTCAGGTTTAATGTTTTTGGTTAGGAGTATGGTTATGGTTGGGATGGCAATTAGGGTTAAGGTTAGTGTTAGGGCTAGGGCCAGGGGTAAGATTAGTGTTAGTGCTAAGGCTTGGGTTAGGATTAAGGTTAAGGTTAGGGTCAGGGTTAGCCCTAGGGTTAAATTTAGGGTTAGGGATAGGGCTAAGGTTGGGGTTAGGGTTACTGTTAGGGTTACTGTTTGATTGACTGCTAGGCCTAGTGCTAATAGGATTGTGGATGAGCGCTAGGCCTATGGATATGATTAAGGCTTGTGATTAGGTTTATGAATGGGTTTAGGGGGTTCGGGTTTGGGTTTTGATTATGGGTAGGGTTAGGGTAAGGACGAGCTATTGGGTTGAGGTAACAGTTAGGGATAGGGCTAAGTTTCTAGGGTTAATGCTATGGTTAGGGCACGGGCTAGGCTTCCAGGTAGGGTTAGTGTCTAGGGTTAGGATTAGATTTAGGTTGAGGATTAAGGTTACTGTTAGGGTTTGGGTTAGAGTTAGTGTTCACTTTAGGGACAGAGCAAGTAGGGAGAGGGTTAGAGCTTGTCTAAGGTTAAGGGCTTGGGCTGGGGCTAGGGCTAGGGTTAGGCCCGAGGCTAGGTTCACAGTGAAGTTTATAGGGTTAGGCTTAGATTTAGGGTTAGGTTTAGGATTAGGTTTATACTTCAGGACTGTGAGCCCATCTTCTAGACTGTGAGCCTGTTGTTGGGTAGGGACTATCTCTATATGTTGCCAATTTGTATTCCCCAAGCGCTTAGTAGAGTGCTCGGCACACAGTAAGTGCTCAATAAATACGATTGAATGAATGAATGAATGAATTTAGGGCAATAATTAGGGTTAGTGATACGATTAGGCCTAGTCCTGGGGTTGTGGCTAAGGTTGTGCTTAGAGTGAGGTTTATGGTTAGGTTAGGGTTAGGGCTAGGGCTATAGTTAGGAGTAGGACTAGTGTTAAGGTTCAGGTTAGGATTATGGTTTGATTTAGTGTTCAGGTGAGGGTTTGGTTTAGAGTTAAGGGTAGGGGTAGAGTTAGGGGTAGAATCAGAGCAATTTCTCAAGTGCTTACTACGTTAAGCCACCAATATTCACCCCCAGACACACTTCCAGAATCCAGGGAGTATGGCTTAGGTTTAGGGCTATGATTGAGGTTAAGGCTAGGGATAAGAATAGGGTTGAGGTTAGGGTTAGGGTAAGCATTAGGGATAGGGTTGGTGTTTGGTCAGGCTTAAGTGTAGGGCGAGGGTTATAGCCAGGAATAGGATTTTGGTTAAGGTTTGGTTTATAACTAGGTTTAAGGCTAAATTTAGGATTATCAGTAGGGCTAGGGCTAGGCTTAGGGGAAGGGTTAAACTTTGGGTTAAAGGTTAAGGGTTAAGAGTTAAGGCTCAGTGTAGGGGTAGGATTAGTGGTAGAGATATCTCTTCCACATGGCTACTCTGTGACCTTGAGCAAGCCACTTAACTTCTCTCTGCCTCAGTGACCTCATTTGTAATATGGGGACCAAGACTGTGATTCCCCAAGTGAGACACTCATTTTCTGTGTCCAACCTGATGACCTGATGACCTTGAATCTGATCAGGATTTGGATCTGCAGGGGCTTCCCCTGCCATGGGTCATACTGCCACCCAGTAGTTCCGACCTCAACATAGGAGAGGAGTGGGCTCAGTATTGCTCCATGGCTTGGATGATCTCCCGCAGGGCCACCTCGTGCATCTCTGTCTCCTCCCACTGGGCCCCTTTCTAGAGCATGGGCCTAAATCACGAATCCGGGGTCATGGTACCTCCAAAATACCAACATTCCCAGGGCTGGTTAGAGGTTAAGGCTATGGCTAATGGCTCTGGTGAAGATAAAAATCAGTGTTAAGGCTAAGGTTAGGGTTAAGGATAGAGTTATCATTATGCTTAGGGTTTGGTTTAGGCTTAGGACTAGTGCTAGAGGAATGGGTAGGGTTAGGGTTATAGTTACAGTTTAGCTTAAAGTCAGGGTTTGGGGTAGCCTTCACATTAGGGCAAAGAGTGAGGGCTGAGGCTAGGGTTAAAGTTGGGTTTAAGTTTAGCATTTTGGCTAAAGCAAGGGTTAGGGTTAAGGATAAGGTCAGGGTTGGGGAAAGGACTAAGGTTAGGTTTTGGGCTATGGTCAGGTTTAGGATGAAGGTTGGGGTCAGAGTTTAACGTTAGATTTAGAGTAGGGGTTAGGGTTTGGGGAGGGATTGGGTTAGGGTTCAAGCTATAACCAGGGCTAGTCACGGTTTAGGATGAAGATTAGGATTAAGGTTAGGGTTTGTTTAGGGTTCCCGTAAGGGTGAGGGAAAAGGTAAAGGTTAGGATTAGTGGTAGGTTTAGGGCTCAGCCTGGGCCTATTGTCAGAGTTGAGGTTAAAATTAGTCTCAGAGTTATAGGGTTAGGGTTATTTTTACATTCAGGGTTTGGGTTAGATTTAGGGTTAGGGTTTGTGTTAGGGTTAAGCCATGGGTTAGGCTTAGGGCTAGGGTTAGGGCTCAGTAAGGGTTAGAGTTAGTTCAGGATTAGGGTTAGGGTTAGGGTTGGTGGTAGGCTTAAGGCTATACCTATGGCAAAGGTTAGGGTTAGGGCTATGGTTAGGACAATCTTTAGGATTAGTGTTAAAGATAGGGTTAAGTTTAAATCTAGTCCCAGGCTAGGATTAGGGATATGGTTGGGTTTAGGTTAAGGGATAGAGTAAGGGTTGTCATGGTTAGGGTTAGGGGGTAAGGTTAGGGTTGGGTTTAGGGATACAACTCTGGATAGAGTTAGGTTTATGGTTAGTATTAGGGTTCAGTTTAGGGTTAGTACCAGGGTTAGCTTTAGGATTTTCATTGCCTTTAGGGTTAGGTTTAGGGTTAGGGTTAAGGCTTGACTTACAGCAAATGTTAGGTTTGGTGTATGGTTAGGGTAAGTGCTAGGGTTAAGGCTAGGGTTATTGTTAGGGTTACTTTAGGCCAAGGGCTGGTGTCATGGTTTGGAGTAGGGCTGGGCTGAAGGGTAGGGATAGGAGTAGGTTTAGGGATAGCATTAGTTTTAGGTTTAGGGTTATGATGGGGTTTAGGATTAGATTTATGATGAGTTTTTAGGGCTAGGTTTATTCATTCATTCATTCAATCATATTTATTGAGCGCTTGCTGTGTGCAGAGCACTGTACTAAGCGCTTGGGACGCACAAGTCGGCAACATATAGAGATGGTCCCTACCCAACAACGGGCTCACAGTCTAGAAGGGGGAGATAGACAAAAAAACAAAACAAAATATGGAGGCAGGTGTCAAAACACTCAGAATAAATAGAATTACAGCTATATGCACACATCATTAATAAAATAAATGGAGTAGTAAATATGTACAAGTAAAATAAATAGAGTAATAAATATGTACAAATATATACAAGTGCTGTGGGGAGGGGAAGGAGGTAGGACAGAGGTGGGCGGTGATGGGGAGGAGGAGAGGAAAATAGGGCTCAGTCTGCGAAGGCCTCCTGGAGGAGGTGAGCTCTCAGTAGGGCTTTGAAGGGAGGAAGAGAGCTAGTTTGATAGATGTGCAGAGGGAGGGCATTCCAGGCCAGCAGAAGGATGTGGGCCAATGGTCGATGGCGGGACAGGTGAGAACAAGGCACAGTGAGGAGGTTAGGGGCAGAGGAGCAGAGGGTGTGGGCTGGGCTATAGAAAGAGAGAAGGGAGGTGAGGTAGGAGGGGGTGAGGTGATGGAGAGCCTTGAAGCCGAGAGTGAGGAGTTTTTGCTTGATTCGTAGGTTGACAGGCAACCACTGGAGATTTTTGAGGAGGAGAGTGACATTCCCAGAGCGTCGTTTCTGTACATAGATAATCCGGGTAGCAGAGTGAAGTATAGACTGAAGCGGGGAGAGACAAGAGGATGAGAGATCAGAGAAGAGACTGATGCAGTAATCCAGTCGCGATAGGATGGGCGATTGAACCAGCAAGGTAGCGGTTTGGATGGAGAGGAAAGGGTGTATCTTGCCGATGTTGTGGAGGTGAGACTGGCAGGTTTTTGTGACAGATTGGATGTGTGGGGTGAATGAGAGAGCGGAGTCAAGGATGACATCAAGGTTGCAGGCTTGTGAGAAGGGAAGGAGGGTAGTGCTGTCTACAGTGATGGGAAAGTCAGGGAGAGGACATGGCTTATTGTTATGGTTAGGGCTGTGTCAGGGCTATGTTTTGGGTTGTGGCTGGGGTGAGGACTAGGCCTAGAGTAGGGTGAAGGTTTGTATTAATAATAATAATAATGATGATAATAATAATGGTATTTGTTAAGCGCTTACTATGTGCAAAGCACTGTTCTAAGCGCTGGGGAGGTTACAAGATGATCGGTTTTTCCCATGTGGGGCTCACAGTCTTAATCCCCATTTTATAGATGAGGTAACTGAGGCCCAGAGAAGTTAAGTGACTTGCCCAAAGTCACACAGCTGACAGTTGGTGGTGTCGGAATTTGAACCCATGACCTCTGACTCCAAAGCCCAGGCTCTTTCCACTGAGCCATGCAGGGCAAGCGTTAGCATTGAAATTAGGGTTAGGGTTATGGTTACCACCAGGGGTACCATTAGTTTTATGGTTTTAAATTTGGGTCAAGGTTTAGGGTTGAGGTAAGGATTCGCCTTAGGGTCAGGCCTTGGGGCTAGGCCTAGGCCTAGTGTTACGGTTAGGGCTATGACTAGGCCCAGAACTAAGGTGAATGTTAAGATAGGCTAGGGCTAGGGCCTGGGGTAAGGTTAGCTTTAGAGTTTAGGGTTAGGGTTAGGAGTATGGTTAGGGTTAGAGTTAGGGCTAGGGCTAGGCCTAGGACTCGGGATAAGGTTAAGTATAGGGTTAGAATTAGAGTAACTATTAGAGTTATGGTTAGAGCAAGGGGTAGAGTTAAGGTTAGGGGTAAGTGTAGATTTAGGTATATGGTTAGGGTTTGGATTATCATCAGGGCTATGGGTAGGGTTAGGGTTAGTGGTAGACTCATGGCTAGGTTCAATTTAGAGATGCAGCATGCTGTAGTGGATAGAGCATGGTCCTGGGAGTCATGACCTTCTGGTCATGGGTTCTAATCCCTGTTCCCGCGCTTGACTGCTGTGTGACCTCGAGCAAGTCACATCACTTCTCTTGGCCTCAGTTCCCTCATGGGTAAAATGGGGATTTGAGACTGTGAGCCACAGTCCATAGGGACTGTTTCCAACACGATTTGCTTGCATTAATCCCAACTCTTAGTACAGTGCATCGCACATGGTAAGTGCTTAACCAATACCATAATTATGATAATTATTTAGGGTTATGGCTCGTGCTAGGACTAGGGGTAGAGATAGTATTAGGCTTAAAATTGGGCTTAAGGTTAGAGTTAGCACTAGGGGGTACCATTAGGTTTAGAGTCAGGGAGAGGCCTAGGGCTTTATATAGGGTTAAGGTTAAGGGGTAGAGATAGGGCAAAGGTTAGGGCCCAGGCTATGCCAAGGGCTTGTGTTAGGTTTAAGGGTCATGGCTAGGTCCATGATTATGCTGAATGTAAGGCTTAGGGTTAGGGCAAGGCCTAGGCTTTGGGGTAGGCTTAGTGTTACGGTTTAGGATTCAGGTTCTGTTTCTGGTTATAGTTATGGTTAGAACTAGGGATAGGGCTAGGGTGAGGGTTAAGGCTATGGCTAGGCGTAGGGTTAGAGTTAGGGTTAGTGTTATGGATGGATTTAGGGTTAGTGATAGGGCTAGGGCTAGGCTTAGGGATAGGATAGGCTCAGGGCTATTGTTAGGAATTGGTTTAGAGAAAGCATTTGAGAAGGCTAGGGTTATGATGGGGTTTAGGCTTAGAGTTAGAGTTAGGTTGAGGGATATAGCTAGGTTTGTAGTTTGGGGTGGTGTTAGTGGTTAGGCTTAGGGTTAAAGTTAGGGTTTAGGGTTAGGGCTAGGTTAGGATTGGGGTTAGGGTTAGATATGGGTTAAGGTTAAGGCTAGAGGTAGGGCTAGGGCTAGGGCTGGGGTTAGGGTTAGCATTAACATTATGTCTAGTGTTAGGGTTAAGGTGAGATTAAGGGCCAAATCTAGAGCTAGGGTTGTGGTAAAGGTTAGAGCAAAGTTTAGACTTTTGTTTGGGTTAGGATTAGGTTTTGCACTAAGGTGAGGGGTAGGTTTTGGGTTAGGGCTATGGTTAGGGATAAAGCATGGATTAGGTTTTGGATTAGATTTATGGCTAGGTTTAGAGTTAGATTTAGAATTAGGATGAGGTTTAGGATGGGGTTTAGGTTTAAGTTTAGGATTAGGTTTAGGGGTAGTGTTAAGGTTAGGGCTAGGGCTCTGGTAGGGGTAAAGCATAGGGTTAGTTTGAGGGCTAACATTAAGGTTGGGTTAGAGAATAGGGTTTGCATTAAGGTAAGCATTATTAGGGATAGGCCTTGATTTAGGTTTAGAGTTAGCATTAGGGTTAATAATAATAAAAGTGTTGGTATTTGTTAAGCTCTTACTATGTGCCAAGCACTGCTCTAAGCACTGGGGTAGATACAAGTTAATCAGGTTGTCCCACGTGGGGTCACAGTCTTTATCCCCATTTTACAGATGAGGTAACTGAGGCACAGAGAAGTTAAGTGACTTGCCCAAGGTCACACAGCTGACAAGCGGTGGAGCTGGAATTAGAACCCATGACCTCTGACTCCCAAGCCCATGTTCTCACCATTACAAGCCACACTGCTTCTCTAAAGTAAGGTAAGGTAGGATAAGGCAAGGTAAGGTTAAGGTAAGTGTTGGGTTTAATGTTAGCGTTAGATTAAGAGTTAAATTCGGTTTTGAGGTTAGGGTTGTGTTGAGGGTTAGCGTTTCAATCAATGTAAAATAAGAGCTCCTCTAAGGGTTAGGCATAGGGTTATGGGTAGGTGTAGGTCTAGGTATAGGGTTAGCGTTAAGGTTACAGGTAGGGTTAGGGGAAGGGTTAGGGTTTTGAATTTCAAGATGTGGTCAAGTTTGGAGTTAGGGTTGGGATTAGAATTAGGGTTTGTGGTAAATGCTAGGATTAGTTCTAGGGCTAGAGAAAACACACAGTCATTCAACCTATTTTGCTTTCTTAGTGTTGTTCACCCTAGCCGCATACTCCAGCAGAAGCGGCATTGACTGCATTTTCCCTAAAGGCTTAGCGTAACTGACTCCATTGTATGCAGGGTATGCGAGGAATAGGCGCCGACCTCGCAGAAGATCCTGTAATCAAGGAGGGCTGACACTGATCAAAGCGGCTATGCCCTGTCTGAGACGACCCCATCCTGTGTAGGCGATGTCTCCTGCTAACATCTCCTGACAACAGGGTGCCAAAGTTTCACGTGCTCAGGAGTCCTTTGTGTAGCTCGAATGGAGAACCAAATAAAAGGGAAGAAGTGGCTGGGATCAGGGCTGTTCGTCACTCGTACCTCTCACGAGGTGAATGGGCGAGAAGTCATCTTTCCTATCTCTACTGCTGTATCTAAACTCATGTCTCCGAGTCATTTTTCCTATCTGCATCACCACCTTGGGTTCTCGAACCCTGCAGCCGATTTACAATGGTTAATTTACTTTTCCCCCTACTTGTCGATAACACTTAGGAAGCTGGAAGTAAAATGATTCATACAGAGGACAAGACTCCTGATGAACTAAACATTGCCAAGCAAGGATCAAGGTACATATCATCTGTTACTGTATTCTTGTTGCACATGGAACTGAGCAATTGAAATTTCAAGGTGAGTTCATATGTAGTTAAATTTGGGGTTAGTGTTGGGATTAGAATTAGGGTTTAGTGGTAAGAGCTAGGAGTAGCTCTTGCCCTAGAGTGAGGGTTAGAGATATGGCTAGGTTTAGGGTTGTAGTTAGGATTGGGGTTAGGGTTAGGGCTAGGGCCAGGGCTAGGGCTAGTGTTAGGCCTAAGGGTTGGGTTACAGTTAAGGTTAAGGTTATCATTGGCCCTAGGGCTAAATTTAGAGTTAGGGATAGGGCTAAATTTGGGGTTAGGGCTGGGTTTGGGTTTGGGTTAGGGTTACTATTTGACTGCTAGTCCTAGTGCTAATATGTTATGTGTGGATGAGGGCTAGGCCTAGGGATAGTATTAGGGGTAGTGGTAAGCCTATGGTTTAGGCTTAGGGTTCAGGTTTGGGTTTTTGGTTAGGGGTAGGGTTAGGGTTAGGATGACGGTTAGGGTTAAAGTTAGTGTTAGGGCTAGGGCCAGGGGTAAGGCTAGTGTTAGGCCTAAGGTTAGGGTTAAGTTTAGGGTTAGCATTCGAGCTCAAATTAGGATTGGGTCAGGATTACTGTTATATTAGAAGCAGCATGGCTCAGTGTAAAGAGCACGGGCTTGGGAGTCAGAAGTCATAGGTTCTAATCCCAGCTTCTCCACTTGTCAGCTGTGTGACTTTGAGCAAGGTGCTTAATTTCTCTGTGCTTCAGTTTTTTCATCTTTAAAATTGGGATTAAGACTGTAAACTCCATATGGGACAACCTTATTTCCTTGTATCCCCCCGCCACCCCAGCACTTGGAACAGTGCTTGGCACATAGTAAGCACTTAACAAGTACCATCACCATCATTATTATTATTTACTGCTAGGCCTAGTGTTAATGTTTTAGATGCGAAGAGCGCTAGGCCTATGAATACGATTAGGGGTAGTGATAGGTTTATGGATAGGTTTAGGGGGTTCTGGTTTGGGTTTTGGTTAGGGGTAGGGTTAGGGTCAGGACGAGGGTTAGGGTTGAGGTAACTGTTAGGAATAGGGCTACGTTTCTAGGCTTAATGCTATTTTTTAGGGCTCGGCTAGGCTTCCTGATAGGGTTAGTGTTTAGTGTCAGGGTTAGGCTCAGGTTAAGGATTAAGGTTAGGGTTTGGGTTAGGGTTAGTATTCGTGTTAGGGACAAGGAAAGTAGGGAGGGGGTCAGAGTTTGTCTAGGGTTAAGGGCTTGGGCTAGGGCTAGGGCTAAGGTTAAGCCCAGGGCTAGGTTCAAACTGAAGTTTAGTTTTAGGGTTAGGTTTAGGTTTGGATTTAGGGCTAAATTTAGGATTAACGATAGGATTAGGCCTAGTGCTAGGATTGTGGCTAAGGTTGCTTTTAGAGATAGGTTTATGGGTAGGTTATGGTTAGGGCTAGGCCTATGGTTAGGGGTAGGACTAGTGTTAAGGTTCAGGTTAGGGTCATGGTTTGGTTTTTGGTTAGGGTGAGGGTTTGGTTTAGGGTTAAGGGTACGGGTAGTGGTAGGGGTAGAGTCGGTGATAGGGTTATGGTTAGCATCAGGGCAATTAGGTAAGTGGTTACTATGTTAAGCCACCCATATGCATCCCCAGACACACTTCTGGAACCCAGGGAGTTAAGGTTAAGTTTAGGACTAGGATTGAGGGTAAGGATTGAGCTCACTATTGCTGCATGGCTAGGATGATCTCCCGCAGGGTCACCTCGTGCACCTCTGCCCGCTCCTATTGGGCCCCTTTCTTGAGCAGCAAGAACAAGGGTTGGGCCTAAATCACGAATCCCGGGTCACGGCACCTCCAAAATCCCAACATTCCTAGGACTGGTTAGAGGTTAGGGCTAAGGCTAGGGCTCTGGCGAGGGTAAAGATCAGGGTTAAGGCTAAAGTTAGGGTTAAGAATAGAGTTATCATTAGGCTTAGGGCTTGGTTTAATTTTAGGATTAGGTCTAGATGAATGGCTAGGACTAGGGTTAAAGTTGGTGTTTAGATTAAGGTCAGGGTTTGTAGTAGTTTTTGCATTAGGGCAAAAGGTGAGGGCAAGGATTCAGGTTAGGTTTAGGGTCAGGATTCATGTTGGTGGAAGAGGTGTGTAAGGGTTAGCGCTGAGGCTAGGGTTAATGTTCGGTTTAAGTTTAGCATTTTGGCTATAGCAAAGGTTAGGATTAGTGTTAAGGCTAAAGTTAGGGTTGTGGGGAGGACTATGGTAGGGTTTGTGCTATGGCCAGGTTTAAGATTGAAGGTTGGGGTTACAGTTAATGTTAGATTTAGAGTAGA
This sequence comes from Tachyglossus aculeatus, assembly GCF_015852505.1. Classification (NCBI taxonomy): domain Eukaryota; kingdom Metazoa; phylum Chordata; class Mammalia; order Monotremata; family Tachyglossidae; genus Tachyglossus; species Tachyglossus aculeatus. Next base: position 47,420,006 of record NC_052098.1, on the reverse strand, counting down.
GGTCAGGGTTTGGGGAGGGATCAGGTTAGGGCTCTGGCTAGGACCAGGCTAGGCACTGTTTAGGGTGAAGATTAGGGTTAGGGTTAGGGTTCTGTTTAGAGCTCCCTCAAGGGTGAGGGAAAAGGTAAAGGTGAGGATTAGTGTTAGGTTTAAGGCTCAGCCTGAAACTGTGTTTAGGGTTAAGGTTAAAATTAGCCTCAGAGTTGCATTTTTCTCTCTCTATTTGCCCTGGCCCTAAACCTAACACTGACCCTAACCCAAACCCTCACAGTATCTGAGTCTAATCCTATCCCTAAAACTAACCCTACCTTTAAGCCTAGCCTGAGACCTAACCATAGCATTAACCCGAGAAATTTAGCCTTATCCCTGTTACCTAAACCCTAACCCTCTTCCTAATCCTAACACTACCCCTAATCAAATCCTAAACCCGAACACCTTAAACCTACGCATACAACTAACACTAGACCTAATCCTATCCATAGGCCCACTTCTCATCCTAACTTTAACATTTACACTAGGCCTATCAGAAAATCAAACAGTAACGCCTAACCCTAACCCCAACCTTAACCCTATTCCTAACCTTAAATTGAGCCCTAAGCTTAACCTTAACCCTAACCCTACCCTTAACACTAACACTAGCTCTTGCCCTGGCCCTAGCACTAACACTAAACTTAACTGTAACCCAAATCCTAACCATAACCTTAAATCTAGCCATAACTCTAACCCTAACTGCAATTCTAGCATTAGTCCTAGCTCTTACCACTAACCCTAATTCTAACCCCAACTCTACCCACAAACTTAACCACATAAGAACTCAGCTTGAAATTTCAATTGCTCAGTTCCATGTATAACAAGAATACAGTAACAGAAGATATCTACATTGATCCATGCTTGGAAATGTTCAGTTAATCAGGATTCTAGTCCTCTGTGTGAGTCATTTTACTTTCAGCTTACTAAGAAAGAATAGGTTGAATGACTGTGTGTTTTCTCTAATCTTAGAAGTAGTCCTAACTCTTAGTAACACTAACCCTAATTCTAACCTCAACACTAACAACAAATTTAACCACATCTCTAAATCCAAAACCCAAACCCCTCCCCTAACCCTAAACGCAATGCTAACACTAGCTCTATGCCTAGACCTACACCTAACCCTAACTCTTACAGGACCCCTTTTTTTACATTGACTGAAACACTAACCCTCAACCAAATCCTAACTTCAAAACCAAACCTAACTCTTTACCTAAACCTAACCTTAAACTCAATGCTTACCCTAAACCTAACTCGAAATCTAAACCTTAACAAAGACCTAACCCTAATAATGCTTACCTTAATGCTTACTTAACTGTAATAGTTACTCTATTTCTAACCCTATACTTAACCCTATCCCGAGTCCCAGGCTTAGCCCTAGCCCTAACTCTAACCCTAACCCTAAACTCTAAAACTAACCCTACCCCTAGCTCTAGCCCTAGCCTAAACCTAAGCCTAAACATTCACCATAGCTCTGAGCCTAGCCATAACCCAAACCATAATACCAGACATAGGCCTAGCCCCAAGCTCTAATCCTAAGGCGATTCCTAACCCTAACCCTAACACTTAAAACAAATTTAACCGTAAAACTAATGGTCCACTGGTGGTAACCCTAACCCTAACCCTAATTGCAACCTTAACCCCAACTCTAATGCAAACCTTCACCGTATCCTAGGCCTAGTCCTCACCCCAACCATACCGCAAAACTTAGCCTTGACACAGCCCTAACCATAAACCTAACCCTAGCCCTAATCCTAACACTCATCCTAACTCTAATCCTAAACCCCATAATAACCCCAAACCTAAAACTAATGCTATCCCCGAACTTAATCCTAACTCTACCCTTCAGCCTAGCCCTACCCCAAAACTAGCCCTACTCTAAGACACTAGCCCTGGGCCTAAAGTAACCCTAACAGTAACCCTAGCCTTGACCCTAACACTTACCCTAACCATCAACCCAGGCTGGACATTTGCTGTAAACCAGGCCTTAGAACTAGCCCTAAACCTAACCCTAAAGCCAATGCAAATCCTAGGGCTAATCCTGGCAATAACCCTAACCTGAGCCCTAACACTAAACATTGACCTAACCCTATCCAGAGACGTGTCTCTAAACCCAACCCTAACCATACCCCAACCCTAACTATGACAACCCTTACCCTAACCCTAACCCTAATCCTATCCATATCCCTAATCCTAGCCATATATCTAATCCTAGTTTGGGACTAGATTTAACCCTATTAATCTCTCTTTAACAGTAATCCTAAAGATTGCCCTAGCCATAACCCTAACCCTTGTCCTACGTATAGTCTTAATTTTACCACTAATCCTAACCCTAATCCTAACCCTAACCTAGCTCTAACCCTTATTGAACCCTAACCCAAAACCTGGAGCCTAGAGCCTTACCCTAACACCCACCCTAACCTTAAACCTAACCCAATCCCTGACCCTAAAAATAACCCTAATAACTCCGAGCCTAATTTTAACCTCAACCCTAACCATAGGCCCAGGCCTAGCCCTAAACCAACTACTAATCATAACCCTTACCTTTTCCCTCAGCCTTACGGGAGCCCTAAACAGAACCCTAACCCTAATCATAGCCTTCAACCTAAACCGTGTCTAGCCCTGGTCCTAGCCAGAGCCCTAACCCGATCCTTCCCCAAACCCTAAACCCTACTCTAAATCTAACGTTAACTCTAACCCCAACCTTCATCCTAAACCTGACCATAGCACAAACCCTAACAATAGTCCTTTCTCCAACCCTAACCTTAGCCTTAATGCTAACCCTAATCTTTGCAGTAGCCAAAATGCTAAACATAAACCCAACTTTAACCCTAGCCTCAGCACTAACCCCTACACTACCTCTCCTCCAAAACGAATCCTAACCCTAAACCTAACCTGAATCCTATCCCTAACCCTTTGCCCTAACGCGAAAACTACTCCAAGCCCTGACCTTAATCTAAACTCTAACTCTAACCCTAGTCCTAGCCATTCCGCTAGCCTTAGTTCTAAGCCAAAACCAAACCCTAACCCTAATGAAAACTCTATCCTTAACCCTAACCTTAGTCTTAACCCTGATCTTTACCTTCTCCAGAGCCCTAGCCTTAACCCTAACCTCTAACCAGTCCTGGGAATGTTGGGATTTTGGAGGTGCCATGACCAGGGATTCATGATTTAGGCACAACCCTCGTTCTCCCAGATCAAGAAAGAGGCCCAGTGGGAGGGGACAGGGATGCACGAGGTGGCCCTGCAGGAGATCATCCAAGCCGTGGAGCAATACTGAGCCCTCAGAGCCCACGATCGGGAAAGACCGCTCATTTAATATAATAATAATAATGATGATGGTATTAGTTAAGCGCTTACTATGTATCAAGCACTGTTCTAAGTGCTGGGATAGATAAAAGGAAACCAGGTTGCCCACATGGGGTTCACAGTCTTAATCCTCATTTTACAGATGAGGGAACTGAGGCACAGAGAAGTTATGCGACTTGCCTAAAGTCACACAGCAGGCAAGTGACAGAGCTGGGATTAGAACCGATGACATCTGACTCCCAAGCCCAGGCTCTTTCCACTAAGCCATACTACTTCTTAATATGTCGGGGTCAGAACCGCTGGGTGGCAGTATGACCCATGGCAGGGGAAGCCCCCACAGATCCAAATCCTGATCAGATTCAAGGTCATCCGGTTGGACACGATCAATGAATGCCTCTCATGGGGATCACAGTGTTGGTCCCCGTATTACAAATGAGGTCACTGAGGCACAGAGAAATGAAGTGGCTGGCTCAAGGTCACACAGTAGACACGTGGAAGAGACATCTCTAATACTAATCCTACCCCTACACTAAGCCTTAACCCTTCCCCTAAACCTAAACCTAGCCCTACTGATAATCCTAAATTTGATCTTAACCCTAGTCATAAACCAAAACTTAACCAAAATCCTAGCCCTGTCTATAACCCTTACCCTGACACTAACTCTAGCCATAAACCAAACCCTAACCCTATCCCCAATGCTTACAGTAACCTTAACCCCAACCCTATTCCTATCCCTAGCCTTAAGCTCAATCCTAGCCCTAAGCCTAACCCTAACTCCCCGGGTTCCGTAAGTGTGTCTGGGAATGCATATTGGTGGCTTAACATAGTAGGCATTTAAGAAATTGCCCTTATGCTAACACTGGCCCTAACCCTATCGCTGACTCTACCCCTACCCCTACTCCTACTCATAACCCTAAACCAAACCCTCACCCTAACCCTAAATCAAACCATAACCTTAACCTGAACCTTAACACTAGTCCTACCCCTAGCCATAGCCTTAGCTCTAACCCTAACCTAACCACAAACCTTACTCTAAACACAACCTTAGCCCTAACCCCAGCACTAGGCCTAATCGCATCATTAACCCTAAATTTAGCCCTAAATCTAAACCTAATCCTAAACCTAAGCCTAACCCTATACTCCACTGTGAACCTAGCCCTGGGACTAACCATAGTCCTAGCCCTAGCTCAAGCCCTTAACCCTAGACAAACTGTAACCCTCTCCCTACTTGCCCTGTCCCTAACATGAACACTAACCCTAACCCAAACACTAACAGTAACCTTAATCCTCAACTTGAATCTAAATCTAACCCTAAATATTAACCCTACCTGGAAGACTAGCCTGAGCCCTAAATACAGCATTAACCCTAGAAACCTAGCTCTATCCCAACCTTTACCTCAACACTAGCCCTAGCCCTAACCCTACCACTAACCCTAACCCAAATCCTAACCATAACCCTAACTCTAGCCGTAACTCTACTCCTAGAACTAGTCCTAGCTTTTACCACTAACCTTAATTCTAACCCCAACCCAAACCCCAAATTAAACCACGTTTGAACTCATCTTGAAATTTCAATTGCTCAATTCCATGTATAACAAGAATACAGTAAATGAGGATATCTACATTGATTCTTGCTTGGCAATGCTCAGGAGTCAGGAGTCTAGTTTTCTGTATGAGCCATTTTACTTCCAGCTTGCTAAGAAAGCAGAATAGGTTGAATGACTGTGTATTTTCTCTAGCCCTTGAACTAGTCTTAGCTCTTACTAGTCCTAGTCCTAGCACTAACCCTAATTCTAACCCCAACCCTAACTCCAAACATAACCACATCTCTAAATCTAAAACCCTAACCCTTCCCCAACCCTACTTCAACCCTAACACTAGCCCTATACCTAGACCTACACCGAACCCTAACCCTTTGCCTTACCATTAGAGGAGCCCTTATCTTACACTGACTACAAAACTAACCCTAAACCCAACCCTAATCTTAAAACCAAACCTAGCCCCTTACCTAACCCTAATCCTAAACCCAATGCTTACCCTAACCCTAAATCTAACTCTAAACCTAAACCAAGGCCTAATCCTAATAGGGTTACCTTAATGCAAACCCTATCCTTTAACCCAATCTTACTGCCAGCCCTCAAACTAACCCAAATGCTAACCCTATGCTTTACCCCTACCAGGGCCTTAGCCCTAACCTTGGCACTATCCCTAAACCTAATCAGAAACTTAAACCTAAGCACCATCCTAACCATTGTCCTCATTCTAAATCTAACTCTAAACCTAACCATAAATCTTATCCAAACCTAACCCATTCCTTATCCCTAACCTTAGCTCTAACCTGAAACCTACCCCTCACCCTAGCACTAAATTTAATCCCAACCCTAACCAAACTCTAAACTTTACTCTAACCCTAAACAAAACCAATTCTAGATTTAGCCCTTAATCTCACTTTAACCCTAATACTAGGCATAATTCTATCCCTAGCCCTAGTCTTAACCCTAACCCACAACTAACCATAAACCTAAACATAATCCTAACCCTAACCATAACCCTAAATCCTAAACTTAACCCAAACCCTAAAACTAACCACTAACACCATTCCAAACTCTAAACCTAGCTGTATCCTTCATCCTAACCCTAACTCTAAACTGAAACCCCATCATGACTCAAGCCTTCTCAAACACTTTCTCAAAAACCAATTCTTAACAATAACCCTAGGCCTATCCTAACCCTAAGCCTAGCCCTATCACTAACCCTAAATCTATTCATAACACTAACTCTTACTCTAACCCTACACCTAGCCCTAGCCTTAAACCTCACCCTAACTCTAACCATAACTATAACCAGAACTGGAACCCTTAACCCTAACACTAATCCTCCCACAAAGCCTAAGCCTTGCCCTGGCCCTAAGCCTCACATTTAGCATAACCGTGGGCCTAGCCATGACAGTTAACCCTAACACAAGCCCTGGGCATAGCCCGGGCCCTAACCTTACCCCTAACTCTACCCTTAACCCTAACTTTAGCCCTAGTCATCTCCCTAACTCTAAACCTAATGGTACTCCCTAGTGATAACCCTAACCTTAAATCCAATTTCAAGCCTAATACTATCTCTATCCCTTGTCCCATTACCCTAAATAATAATCATAATTATGGAATTATGGTATTGGTTAAGCACTTACTATGTGTAATGAAGTGTACTAAGTGCTGGGATTGATACAAGCAAATGGGGTCACACAGAGTCCCTGTCCCACGTGAGGCTTACCTTAATGCAAATCCCCATTTTACAGATGAGGAAACTGAGGCCAAGAGAAGTGAAGTGACTTGCCCGAGGTCATGTAACAGATAGGTGACCGAGCAAAGATTAGAACCCATGAGAAGCAGTGTGGCTTAGTGGAAAGAGCACAGGCTTGGGAGTCAGAGGTTATGGATTCTAATCCAGTCTCCACCACTTATCATCTGTGTGACTTTGGGCAAGTCGCTTAACTTCTCTGTGCCCTCAGGTACCTCATCTATAAAATGGGCATTAAGAATGTGAACCCCATGTGGGACAACCTGATAACCTTGTATCTTCCTCGGCACTTTGAACAGTGTTTGGCACATAGTAAGTGTTTAACAAACACCATAATTATTATTATTACTATTATGACCTTTGGACTTCCAGAACCATGCTCTATCCACTACACTGTTTCTCTAAATTGAACCTAATCCTGAGTCTACCATTCATTCATGCAATCGTATTTATTGAGTGCTTACTGTGTGCAGAGCATTGTACTAAGCAGTTGGGAAGTACAAATCAGCAATATGTAGAGACGGCCCCTGCCCAACAATGGGCTCACAGTCTAGAAGGGGGAGACAGACAACAAAACAAGTAGACAGGTGTCAATACAATCAGAATAAATAGAATTATAGATATATGCATATCATTAATAAAATAGAGTAATATATATGCATAAATATATACAAGTAGATGGGGAGGGGAAGGGAGTAAGGCAGAGGGAGGAGGAGGGGGCAATGAAGGGGGAGGAAGAGGAGGAGAGGAAAAAAGGGGTGCTCAGTCTGGGAAGGCCTTCTGGAGGAGGTGAGCTCCTAGTAGGGCTTTGAAGGGAGGAAGAGAGCTAGTTTGGCAGATGTGTGGAGGGAGAGCATTCCAGGACAGAGGTAGGACGTGGGCCAGGTTGGACAGTGGGACACTGAGAACGAGGCACAGTGAGGAGGTTAGCAGGAGAGGAGCAGAGTGTGTAGACTGGGCTGTAGAAGGAGATAAGGGAGGTGAGGTAGGAGGTGGCAAGGTGATGGAAAGACGTGAAGTCGAGAGTGAGGATCTTTTGCTTGATTCGAAGGTTGATAGGCAACCACTGGAGACTTTTGAGGAGGGGAGTGACATGCCCAGAGCATTTCTGTACAAACATAATCCGGGCAGCAGAGTGAAGTATAGACTGAAGCGGGGAGAGACAGGTGGATGGAAGATCAGAAAGGAGGCTGATGCAGCAATAACTCCACTACCCTTAACTTTCCACATAGCCCTGACAATAATCCAAACCCTAACCACGTACCTAAATCTACCCCATCCCTAACCTTAAGTCTACCCCTTACTTAACTCTAATAGTTATTCTAATTCTAACCCTATACTTAATTCTATCCTGAGTCCTAGGCCTAGCCCTAGCCCTAACTCTAAGCCTAAACCTAATCCTAACCCTAGCCTTAAACTCTAAAACTAACCTTACCTCTACCCCTAAACCTAAGCCTAACATTCACCATAGTTCTGAGCCTAGCCAGAACCTCAAACATAACACTAGCCCTAGGCCTAACCCTAAGCCCTAACCCTAAGGCGAATCCTAACCCTAACCCTTAACCCAACTTTAACTGCAAAACTAATGGTACCCCTGGTACCCTAACCTTAACCCTAATTGCAATCATAAACCTAACCCTATCTGGAGACATATCCCTAAACCCAACCCTAACTTTACCCTCTGATCCTCGGACACTTCAACATCCACATGGATGTCCCTGATGACTCCTCTGCCACCCGCCTTCTATCTCTCTTTGATGCTGTCAACCTCCTGCTCCACCCCACCTCGCCCACTCACCAACCTGGTCACACCCTCGACCTCATCATCTCCTACTGCTGCACTGTCTCCACCCTCACCACCTCTGAAATCCCTCTCTCTGATCATAACCTTCTCACCTGCCTCCTCACTCACACTCCTCTCCCCTGTAAATCTATATTACTACCTCACCGAGACCTCCGCTGTCTTGACCCCATCCATCTTTCTGAGTGCCTCACACCCCACCTCACCTCCCTTTCCTCTCTACCCAATCTTGATGACCAGATTACTGCTCTCAACTCTACCCTCTCTACTCAACTCAACTCGCTCACTCCCCTTACCCTTCACCGCTCTCGTATCACTAACCCACAGCCTTGGATCACTGCCACTGTCCGCCTCCTTTGCTCTTACGCTCAAGCTGCTGAACGCTGCTGGCGAAAGTCTAAACACCAAGCCAAACTTGTTCACTTCAAGTTTATCCTTTCCTGCCTTAACTCTGCCCTCTCCCTTATTGACACCCATGCCCACCATCCACATCAGCTCTTCTGTACATTTAACTCCCTTCTCAGGCCCCCTGTTCCTCCCCCTCCTCCATCCCTCACCCCCAACGATCTGGCCTCCTACTCCATTAGTAAAATTAACTCCATCAGGTCTGAGCTCCCTAAAGTCACTCCTCCCCCTTCGCCAACCCCCCTGCTCTCAACCCTCTCCACTACTCTCCCATCCTTCCCAACACTATCTTCAGATGAGATCTCCTTCTTCCTCTCAAGTGCTACTCCAACCACCTGTGCTTCTGACCCCATTCCCTCATCTCATGAAATCTCTCACCCCTTCCCTCTTCCCCTCCTTAACTTCCATTTTCAACCGCTCACTCTCCACTGGTTCCTTCCCCTCTGACTTCAAACATGCCCAAATCTCCCCCATCCTAAAAAACCCTCTCTTGACACCACCTCCCCTTCTAGTTATCGCCCTATCTCCCTCCTACCATTCCTTTCCAAACTCCTTGAACGAGTCATCTACGCCAGCTGCCTCGAATTCCTCAACACCAACTCTCTCCTTGACCCCCTCCAATCTGGCTTCCGTCCCCTACACTCCACCAAAACTGCCCTCTCAAAGGTCACCAGTGACCTCCTTCTTGCCAAATCCAACGGCTCCTACTCTATCCTAATCCTCCTTGACCTCTCAGCTCCCTTCGACACTGTGGACCACCCACTTCTCCTCAACATGCTATCCAACCTTGGCTTTACAGACTCCTCTTATCTCTCCGGCCGTTCATTCTCAGTCTCCTTTTTGGGCTCCTCCTCCCCCTCCCATCCCCTTACTGTAGGGGTTCCTCAAGGGTCAGTTCTTGGTCCCCTTCTGTTCTCTATCTACACTCACTCCCTTGGTGAACTCATTCGCCCCCACGGCTTCCACTACCATCTGTACACTGATAACACCCAAATCTACATCTCTGCCCCTGCTCTCTCTCCCTCCCTTCAGGCTCGGGGCTCCTCCTGTCTCCTGACATCTACATCTGGATGTCTGCCCGCCATCTAAAACTCAATATGTCCAAGACTGAACTCCTTATCTTCCCTCCCAAACCCTGCCCTCTACCTGACTTTCCCATCACTGTAGACAGCACTACCATCCTTCTCATCTCACAAGCTCACAACCTTGGTGTCATCCTCGACTTCGCTCTCTCTTTCACCCCTCACATCCAATCCGTCACCAAAATCTGCCAGTCTCACCTCTGCAACATTGCCAAGATCCGCCCTTTCCTCTCCATCCAAACCCCTACCTTGCTGGTTCAATCTCTCGTCCTATCCCGACTGGATTACTACATCAGCCTCCTCTCTGATCTCCCATCCTCCTGTCTCTCCCCACTTCAGTCTATACTTCGTGCTGCTGCCCGGATCATCTCCGTGCAGAAACGCTCTGGACATGTTACTCCCCTCCTCAAAAATCTCCAGTGTCTGCCAGTCAACCTATGCATCATGCAAAAACTCCTCACTCTCAGCTTCAAGGTTCTCCATCACCTCGCCCCCTCCTACCTCACCTCCCTTCTTTCCTTCTACAGCCCAGCCCGCATCTTCTGCTCCTCTGCTGCTAACCTCCTCACTGTACCTCATTCTCACCTGTCCCGCCATCGACCCCCGGCCCATGTCCTCCCCCTGGCCTGGAATGCCCTCCCTCCACACATCTGCCAAGCTAGCTCTCTTCCTCCCTTCAAAGCCCTACTGAGAGCTCACCTCCTCCATGAGGCCTTCCAAGACTGAGCCCCCTTTTTCCTCTCCTCCTCCCCATCTCCCCCACCCTACCTCCCTCCCCTCCACACAGCACCTGTATATATGTTTGTACAGATTTATTACTCTATTTATTTTACTTGTACATATTTACTATTCTATTTATTTTGTTAATGATATGCATTTAGCTTTAATTCTATTTGTTTTGACGACTTGACACCTGTCCACATGTTTTGTTTTATTGTCTGTCTCCCCCTTCTAGACTGTGAGCCCGTTGTAGGGTAGGGACCGTCTCTTTATGTTGCCACCTTGTACTTCCCAAGCGCTTAGTACAGTGCTCTGCACACAGTAAGTGCTCAATAAATATGATTGAATGAATGAGTGAATTGTAGCAGTGTCCAGAGGCTGGGTTTCTTTCAATGGTAAACCATCACTCTCCTCAAAGCCTTATTAAAAAGTCACATCTCCTCCAAGAAGCCTTCTCCCACTAAGCCTTCATGTCCCCTACTCCCTCTCCCTTATGTGTCACCCTTGCACTTGGAGATACACCCTTAATTACCCCATCCTCAGCCCACAGCACTAGTGTACATATCTGTAATGTATTTATTTATATTAATGTCTGTCTTCCCTTCTAGACTACAAGCTCCATGTGAGCAGGAATTGTGTCTACTAACTCTCCCAAGCCCTTAGTACAGTGTTCGGCACACAGTATGTTCTGAGTAAATACCATTGATTGATTGATTGTAAACAGAAGCATTTGGAGTTGGCCAGCCAAAGAGGAGACCAAAGACATGAGTGCCTTAAGTAGTAATGACATTTATTGAATGCCACTGGGTGCAATGCATTGTACTAAGTGCTTGGGAAATACAAAAGAAGCAAAAAACATTAACTTTGATAACTATGATATTTGTTGAACGCTTACTATATGCCAAGCACTATATTAAACACCGGGATAGATACAAGATTAATTAGGTTGGACACAGTACCTGTCCCACATGGGACTCACCATCTAAGGGGTACCAGGGAAGATAGATCGATCAGTCAATCAACCAGTGGTATTTATTGAGCACATACACTGTGCAGAGCACTGTACTAAGTGCTCAGAGATCCACTGAAGTGGTGGGAAGCCTCCTTCCCACATCGTCTCTGTGTCCCCTACGACCTCAGTTACAGGTGGGACTCCATCTCCTGATCCATAAGTTTTTCAAAGCACCTTACTTCCAACCTGATACGAATAACAGCACTGATGTTGTGTCATGACATAAGCATTTAAAGCATACCTCTTTCCATTTTGCATCCACCACTACTGAAAATAGTTTGCTAGATTGAAGTGCTTATGATGGTGCAACAAACCTAACAGTAAAAAAATAAAAACAGATGGCCCAAATCCATCTATTTTTCAGCAGTGATGACTCTGCCATAAATGACTTTCAAAAGTTCCATACTGATCCTATTAGAAATGCCTGCAGAACGTTTGACACTTACTTTCTCTTTTAGCAGGATGGTCTCTTCTGCTAGCTTTTCCTTCTTTTTTTTAGCAACCCTCTTTTTGTTTCCAACACTAAGTTCTTCTGGTCTTTCTGACAGTTCAATTCGGCCCAGAGATGTTCCATTTCTGAGTGAGCCTTTACATAATGAAAACATTTGAAGAATTCAGTTAACCACTTGCTTTGCATTTTAAAAATCTGATGTCACAAATCAATCATATTTATTGAGCACTTACTGAGCACTGTACTAAGCACTTGAAAGAGCAATACTAACAGAATTGGTAGACACATTCCCTGCCTACAAGGAGTCTAGACGGGGAGGCAGACATTAAAATAAATTAACAATATGTACATAAGTTCTGTGGGGCTGAGGTTGGGGGATGGTGTGAATGAAGGGTAGAAATCCAAGAGCAAGGGTGAGGCTGATGGGAGATGGAGTAGGGAAAAATAAGGGCTTAGCTGGGGAAAGCCTCTGGGAGGAGATGTGATTTTAATAAGGCTCTGAACGTGGGGAGAGTAGTGGTCTGTCACACATCAAGGAGGAGGGAATTCCAGGCTAGAGGTCGAACGTGGGTGAGGGGTCAGCAACAAGATGCAAGTACAGTGGCATTAGAGGATCCAGGTGTGCAGGCTGGGTTGTAGTACTAAATCATCATCAATCGTATTTATTGAGTGCTTACTATGTGCAGAGCACTGTACTAAGCGCTTGGGAAGTACAAATTGGCAACATATAGAGACAGTCCCTACCCAACAGTGGGCTTACAGTCTAAAAGAACTAAATCAGAGAGATAAGAAAGGAGGGACCCCACAAGGGGTTTGAGTGCTTTAAAACCGATGGTAAGGAGTTTCCATTTGATGTAGAGGTTGACCTTTTAAAATAGAAACTTTAAAAAAGTTGAGGTGGTAGTCTTTCCTTGAATATGAACTACTAATTTAAGAACAATACTCCATATTGGTTCAGATCAATGGCCCACAAGCCTATAGCACTCTATCTCTGAGAGGGGACCCTCTTGTGTGGATTGTCCTTGATACTCACTTTAACAGTGAGCAATCAGTCCTAATGGTCCCCCTTCCCAGATGACTGCAGTAAGCCATTCCTGCTCTGCAGCTTGATGCCTGCTATAAAATATTTTTAGAAGTTCAAAAGTTTCATTTTTCAGGTCAGCCACACAGGACAGCTCAGCCCATTTAGTCACCTTACCCACTATGTCCTCTGTTTCCTACTCAGCAAGAGCAGCCCTTCAGAGTAGGGTGAAATTGTCCATAATAAGCTGGATGGGTTGCCTAGGGCAACGATTTTCTCAATTTGAACGGCTAGCAGTCAAAAAGAAAAAAAGAGACTAGGAATGGAAAGACAACTTCAGGCCTCAAGATGCTACATGCAGAGTTGGCCTTAAGGAGGGGGAGTTACTGTGATCCTCCCCCAAGAACAAGAGCCATAATAATTGTGGTATTTATTATTATCAATAATAATAATAAGAATATTGGTTAAGCGCTTACTATGTGCCAAGCACTGTTATAAGCACTAGGGTAGATGCAAGGTAATCAAGTTGGACACAGTCCCTGCCCACATGGGGATCATAGTCTTAATCCCCATTTTACAGATGAGGTAACTGAGCCCCAGAGTAGTGAAGTGACTTGCCCAAGGTCACATAGCAGACAAGTGGGGGAGCAGGGATTAGAATCCATATCCTCTGACTCCCAGGGCCGTGCTTTTGCCACTAGGCCATGCTGCTTAAGCACTTTATTAAGTGCTGGAATAGATACAAATCATCAGGCCAGACCCAATCTCTGCTGCACTTGGATCTCACAGCCTATGGGTGAAGTATTTTTCCCCATTTTACACTTGAGGAAACTGAGACACAGAGAAATGGCTTGACGAGGATCACACAGCACACAGGTGGCAGAGCTGGGATTATAACCCAGGGTTTCTTTCTCCCAGGCCTGTGCTCTTTCCACGAGGCTATATTGCCTCCCTTGATCTATCTCCCTCTTTCCAGGCTCGTGTCTCCTCCTGCCTTCAAGACATCTCTACTTCAATGTCCTCCCATCACCTCAAACCTAACATGTCCAAAACAGAACCCCTTATCTTCCCATCACTGTAGATGGCACCACCATCCTTCCCATCTCACAAGCCCATAACCTTGGCATTATCCTTAACTCCTCTCTCTCACTCAACCCACATATTCAAACCATCACCAAATCCTGTCGGCCCCACATTCACAACATTGCTAAAATCTTCCCTTTCCTCTCCATCCAAACTGCTACCATATTAATACAATCACTCATCCTGCCCTGCCTAGATTACTGCATCAGCCTCCTTGCCGACCTCTCAACCTCCTGTCTCTCCTGATTCCAGTCCATCCTTCATGACACTGCCTGAATCATCTTTCTAAAAAAACGTTCAGGACATGTCACCCCTCTCCTCAAAAATCTCCAATGGTTGCCTATCCACCTCCTTATCAAACAAAAACTCCTCACCATTGGCTTTAAAGCACTCTGCCACTTTGCCGCCTCCTACGTCAGCTCACTTCTCTCCTACAACCCAACCTGCACATTTTGCTCCTCTAGTGCTAACCTTCTCGCTATGCCTCAATCTCACCTACCTTGCTGTTGACCCCTGGCCCACATCCTACCTCTGGTCTGGAACGCCCTCCCTCCTCAAATCTGACAGACAATTACTCTCTCCCCTTCAAAGACTCATTGAAGGAACATCTCCTCCAAGGGGCCTTACAAGACTAAGCCCCACTTTTCCTCATCTCCCACTCCCTTTCGCATTGCCCTGACTTGCTCCCTTTGTCACAGTACTTATGTATATATCTGTAATTTTATTTATTTGTATTGATGTCTGTCTCCCCCATTGTAAACTGTAAGCTCGTTGTGGGCAGGGACTGTGACTGTTATTTTTGTAGTGTACTCTCCCAAGTACTTAGTGTAGTGCTCCTTCACACAGTAAGTGTTCAATAAATATGATTGAATGAATGAATACTACACCTCAGCCCACACACTTCACTCCTCTAATGCCAACCTATTCACTGTACTTTGATTTCATCTATTTCATTACCAACCTCTTACCCATGTCTTCCCTCTGGCCTGAAATTCCCACCCTCTTAATACAATAGACCACCACTTACCCTACCTTCAAAACCCTCCCAAAAAATCACATCTCCTCCAAGAGGCTTTCCTTTCTTTCACTTCTTGTACTTGCTCTCCCTCTTGCATTGTCTACACACTTGGATCTGTACCCCATAAAACCTTGATATTCACCGGACAACACATATCCTTATACAGTATTTCCCCTATTTGAAATATATTTTAATGTCGGTCTCTCCCCTCTATACTGTAAGCTCCTTGTGGACAGGGAACGTGTCTGCTAATTCTGTTGTATTGTACTCTCCCAAGTGCTTGCTACAGTGCTCTGCACATAGTAAGTGCTAAATAAATGATTTATTGATGTATTGCATTCTCCCAAGTGTTTAGTACAGTGCTCTGCACACAGTAAGCACTAAAATACCATTGATTGACTGACTACTGAGAAGTTGAGATAGTCAACTCCTGGTTAATTATACAATAAAGTTCCAGATATGTATGAATAAGCTAAAGTCTAAATAAAACCATGGACTCAAGTCATAACATTTTAGGTTAAATTATTCATTATTGTTATTATTAGCAATACTACTACTAATAATAATAACAATAATGTTTTGTGGTATTTGTTAAGCACTTTAGGGCTTACTATGTGCCAAGCACTGTACTAAGTACTGGGATAGATAAAGATAGTCAGGTCCCATATGGGGCTCACCATCTATGTAGGAAGGAGAACAGGTACTAAATCCCCATTTTGGAGATGAGGAAACTGAGGCCCAGAAGTTAAATGACTTCCCCAAAGTCACACAGCAGGCAGGTGGCAGAGCTGATATTAAAATTCAGGAACTCTGACTCCCAGGCCTGTGTTCTTTCCACTAGGTCACGCTGCTTCTCAAAAATGAAGGGCTTCACATGGGTTTGAAAACAGCTTTCCAACTCTCTAAGTTTTGTATATTTATACTATACATATGGAATTCTGTCCCTGAGGACAAAAGGCTTCTAGTCCTATGGAGAACACATTCATCCTTAACAAAAAATGTTCCTTACTTTGGGCTGCAACTCATCAGTGGTTTTCTTTAACTTTTCTTGACTATCCAGAGTCTCAGATTCTCTTTCAGAAGTAGTCCTTTTCAGGTTGGTAATCACCTCCTGCCTCTCTCAGAGTTCACACCTGAAGCATTTCCAGTACTCTACCAGTCTCATCTGTGGGTGGGAGAGTCAAGCAGAGGAATACCCATTCCATTTCTAGTTTGGCCAGTGGCTAGCGAGTGGAAGGCAATCTGCTACAAGTCAAAACTCACCCATGCTGGGAAGTAGTGGCATGGGAGGGTGGAGACTCGAGTTTACTGTGCGGAAGGTGGTAATGGTAAACCACTTCCATATTCAAGGACTCCAACTCATTTAACTTTCCAAAAGTCACAGAGAGCTCTTCCTGCAGGCTGCCAAGTTGTTCTTGCTCAACTGTCTTTTGTTGAAGCCTCTGGATCCTGTAGGACAGCTTAAGGAAAAACAAATACAAATGAATGAAATGTGGGAATGAAAATATCATTTAATGTGTATCCAAAAAGACACAGTAGACCCTACATGGCCCTAGCTCTCAGTAGTTATTTTGTGGCCCTAAAAATTTGTGTTTTTGTGATAGCATGGTATTCTGCATTGCTAGTGACCCAAAGAGTATACTAGAAAGAAATGAAAGTGGTCATTTGTAACTGCATGTCATTTTATTGTTTCAAAATAGATGATATGACAAGAAAATATTAAGGCCTCTCCAGTCAGCTGCTCAAGGGAGTTTAGAGAAATCAAACGATTTGTACTGTACTTTCAAGGCAGAAGTCACTAACCTCTAGTTTCATATCATCCAAATCTGAGCCCAGTTGCTGTGCTTCCAAAGACAGACTTGCTATTTGATGTTTTGTTTGTTCATTCTCCTCAATTAGGGTCACATATTTCATTTCACACTCCCTAAAGTACTGTTTTTAAAATCTTGGTGCTCCTAACCAGTTCTCTGGTCTTCTGACCAGGAAACCGATAGCTCTTCTTTGGTCTTCTCAACTTCTAGAAGTTCTTGAAGTCGACTATCATTTTGAATGGCTTCGTTGAGGAATTTGTCTTTTGCAGAAGTAACCAAACACAGCTGCTCAGACTTCTCAAATACATTTAGAGTATTGGGAAATACTTGTTAAATCGTGTTACATTTGGGAAGCAATTTTGGAAGACTTAATTACACAGTAATTCAGCCTAGGTGGTAGATAAAAAAAATCCTTATATCTACAGAAATTTTCAGCAGAATTAGCTTCTCCTCATAATCCTGCATCACCTACCCCTGCTTCAGCCAAACCAATTTGCTCCAACGATTGTCATTAATAATAATAATAATAATAATAATAATAATGGTATTTGTTAAGCACTTACTATGTGCCAAGCACTGTTCTAAGCACTAGGGGAGATACAAGGTAATCAGGTTGTCCTACATGGGGCTCACAGTCTTAATCCCCATTTTACAGATGAGGTAACTGAGGCACAAAAAAGTGATGTGACTTGCCCGAGGTCACATGGCTGCCAAATGACAGAGCTGGGATTAGAACCCACAACCTCTAATTCACAAGTCCATGCTCTTTCCATTAAGCCACGCTACTTCTCTATTTCAAAGCTTTGTGTGGGGTGGTCTTCTGGGCACCCTGCAGAAACAGAAAATGAGCAAGAGAAATTTGGGGGATGCAACAGGTGGCAGCAGTCACAGCAGAAACAGATGGGAAGGGAGCTGGGCTTTGAGGCTCAGCAGACATGTGCTCTTCTCACCTTTCCAGGGCTGCTGCTGCTCTCCTACTCCAATAGAAGACCAGCTCAATGTGTGTGAGCACAAGCAGAAGTGATTTGGGGCCTGGATGTGAGATGTGCACATCAGGATGGAAGGGGTTGAGGAAGTTCTTTGGGGGAAATACTGAGACAAAGAGGTATTGTTTCATTTTCTAAGTTGAAGACTTCTATTTTAGGACATAGTTACCAATTAATTTGCCTGATTTAAGAAATGTCAGGAATTTAAAGAGACAATAGATAATGGAATAGTGCTATTAAAAGACCAGCATTTGCACTTTTTCACATATTAGCAATTTGCTCTAATCAGTAACATCAGATTGCACTGTGTTTAATTATATAATGAGATCAGCTGTACTTAAATATGAGCACCAGGAATCTGGTCCTTTATAAACCATATTGACTTGAAAAACAAAATTAGTGTTAATGTCTTACAACTGCTTTCTAGGTAAAGCATGCAACCCAATAAAAAAAAGCCATCCCTTCTTTTGAAATATTTACCTCCTTCCTCAGCAATTCTGCTTCATTAGATAAATATTTCAGCTCTGATAAGACATTAACTTCTTTTTGCCAAGCTGTATTTTCTTCAACTACTTTGTCCAGTTCACTTTTAAAACTAATTAGTTTTCTTTCCAATTCCACCGAAGACAGCAAATGTAAAGTTTGGGATGAATTCAATAATAAATCAAAGGAAGTAGCTTTTTTGTGTGCCGGACACAAGGTAAGCTCTTAAAGACTATTATTTTTATCACTTAAGTGGTTATTGACAATTTTCTAGAACACGTTATACATAGTGAATGGTTCCCCCTAGTGGTCCCATTTAAAAATATTTGACATTTGAAACTCAAGAACACACTAAGCCTAACTCAATATTAAATATACTTCATAAACTCGAAAGTTAACATTTGAAAGGCAGTTATTCAATACTCTGCAGTATTTCACAGAAAGAAGAGTTGATCAAAAGATGAATAAGATCAAAATAGATAGAAGCTTATTTATGGAAAGGACTTTTGGGAACTTGGCCATCTATGAGAGAAGTTAATTTAGTATTTTCAGTAAAAACATACTGTAGCTCAGCTTTCATTTCCTTGTAGCTGACTTTTCCTGCTGCCAACTGGCTTTGATATACCTGAAGATCCTTATCCATTTGTTCATATGTACTTGAGAGTTCTTTCTATAGGGACACTATTATGTAGAGAGGAGAAAATTATGTATGTTCATCTAACCTTGATATATTCCAAACAAAACATTTTAAAAGGACATTTCTTACCATTTTCTCTTTCAATTCGATTTTCACTTCTAAGGAAGGCTGATTCTTTTTTTGCACCAAGGGCTGTGATTTCAGTATCATAGAGAAACCACTTCATCTTCAAGATGTCTTCAGATACATTTTTCATTATTTTCCTGGGATAGCTCCAAGATTGAATATAATGGGATAATTAACATCCAAACCAATTTCTCCCTAGGGACATCTCTGTTCTGAATTACCAAATAGTTTTAGTGGCCCAAGAGGTCAAACAAACCACAACCAAGAAGGTTATTAAAATTGAATTATTCACAATCCTCTAAAGTAGCTGTGAATCAAAATCAGATGATTTGAGCACAATTCATGATTCTGGTTTTAAAAGATTGTTTCCAACTATCATTCAGATTTAGGAAGGATTTTCCCTCTTTGCTTCATCTCCATGGTTCTCTCACATAATATAACCATGGTCAAAGCATGACTGGCAAACAAATCCTCATCAGAATCAGTTCTCTTATATTAGTGGACCTAATTAAATACCAGGCAGATACTGGCTTAACTGTGCTTTCTAAAAGAAATCTGACTGCAAATCTATTGCTAGCTAAAGCAGCTTTCTTAGTTTCAGAGACGTCAAGTTCCAAACCAAATATCAAATATCATTCTCTTTAATGAAAGTTCAAAACACACAAAGTCACCACTAAAAGTAATTCTACTTTTTACAGCTGAAAAGGAGACACAACTTTTCCTGTTCTTTGCTTCTGTAACTCCTCTATGTGCCTTTGTAGTTCCTTTATCTGGCTTTCCTTTTCTTGAAGCAACTCTAATTTTGATTTATGTTCTATCTGAAGCAATCACAGTAAAATGAAGTAATTAGTAATTCAAGTAGAGCCTGATAAAGGACCTGGGTTCTAATCCTAGGTCTGCCACTTGTCCGCTGTGGGATCTTGGGTAAATCATTTAACTTCCCCACTGATATTCACATTTGAAATTCACCCCATCCTCAACCCCACAGCACTTATGTGCATATCTTTAAATTTGTTTGTTTGCTTCTTGGCATTCATTAAGCACTTATTATGTGTCAAACAATGCTTTAAGTGCTGGGGTAGGTACAATTATTCAATTATTTATTTATATTAATGTCTGCTTGCCCCTCTGGAATGTAGCTCATTGTGAACAGGGAAAGCATCTGCCATCCCCTCTGCCTTACCCATGCCCCCCACCTTACCCCATCCCCTCCGCCTTACTTCCCTTCCCCTCCCCACAGCACCTGTATATATGTATATATGTTTGTACGTATTTATTACTCTATTTTATTTGTACATATTTATTCTATGTATTTTATTTTGTTAATATGTTTTGTCTTGTTCTCTGTCTCCCCCTTCTAGACCATGAGCCCGTTGTTGGGTACGGACTGTCTCTATATGTTGCCAACTTGTACTTCCCAAGCGCTTAGTACAGTGTTCTGCACACAGTAAGCACTCAATAAATACAATTGAATGAATGAATGAATGAACTCTGTTGCATTGTACTGTCCCAAAAGCTTAGTACAGTGCTCTGCATGTAGTATGCAATTAATAAATAATATTGATTGATTGATTCTCTGTGCCTCAGCTTCCTCATCTGTAAAATGGGGATTCAATCCTATTCCCTTCTACTTAAATTGGGAGCCTCTTGTGGGACAGGCACTGTGTCCAACTTGTTTATCTTTTATCTACCTCAGCGCTTGGCACATAGTAAGTGCTTAATAAGTATCAAAGTAAATAATAAAATAAAGAGTTAGGATTTTAACACAACATTTTACTCAGAACTTTTACTTCTGGGACAACATTACACCCATTACTTCTGGAACAACACTCCTGCAAAACCGTATATTAAGGAAAATAGGGTAACACAGAAATAATGTCCATTTGAGATCCCATGAATCCTTGAGTTTAAGAAGGCTCGGGCAGAGGGGCAGGAGAGGTGGGGAAGAGGGAACAACATTCTAGAATACTTTTTCAGCATCTCTAACCTCCTCCTCTTCTTCAGTTTGCCTTTCCAGGGTTTCAAATTCATCTAAATCTCTTTCTTTTAGATTCATCTCTATTTCAGTGTTTTCTCATTTCAGCTGTTCAGTCTAATACCAAGTTGGCAAAGCTAGCCCACAGTGAATTCAACTCACTTCCAAAGTTTTCCTATGTAATAAAAGTAATAAAAACCAGTTAGATTTTTTTCCTTCCCTATCAAATTACAGCTACTTTTAGTGATTATCATTTCCTTTCTATTTTAACTGCTCTCTGGCTCAGTCAAACCTCTCTGCCATCTCTGGAGTTTTATTAACAAAAATAATAAGAATAATAATATTTATTACATGCTTTACTGTGTGCCAAGATATTACCAAGAAGTAGTATGCCAGGTAGAAAGAGTGTACGCCTGGGAGTTAGGGAACCTGGGTTCTAATCCCTGCTCTGCCACATGACTGCTGTGTGACCTCAGGCACGTTACTTCACTTCTCTGTCCCTCAGTTTCCTCATCTGTAAAACAGGGATTAAATACCCTCTCTCATCCCTTAGACTGTGTGTGGGGGTGCAGGTAAGGGTGTCCCATGAGTGAAAAGGGCAGTGTACCTTTTATCTTCCCCAGAGCTTGACACATGGTAAGCACTTGAATGCCATTACATTATAATAATCATATCCCAAAACAATTCCTTCCACGGAGAGGGCTCATAATCTGAGAGCATCTATTGTGGTGGAGAAGTTCCTGTCCACCAGTTTACGGATGATTGTCCAATTTCACTTGGCCACCCTCCTGCTCACATGTATTTACCCTTACCTAGCCTAGCTATTTTCCTAAACACCTCTTATGGATAGAGCACGGGTATGGTAGTCAGACATTCATGGGTTCTAATCCCAGCTTCACGATTTATCTGCTGTGTGGACTTGGGCAAATCACTTAACTTCTTTGTGCCTCAGTTACCTCATCTGTAAAATGGGGATTAAGACTGTGAGCCCCATGCAGAACAGGGATTGTGTCCAACTGATTTGCTTGTATTCACCCCAGTGCTTAGTACAGTGCCCGGCACATAGTAAGCAGTTAACAAATACCAATAATAATTCCTTTTCAGTTTCCAGAGGTAACAGTCCTTTGTAAGCATGGTTAGCCAGGAAAATGGGGAGGTCAAAGTTTCATTTTCAAATGTTTCTTATTAATGCTACTCCAAACTGATCTTTTATTCTCCATATCTACTTCCTCTCCTTTTATTGCAAACATAAATCTACCCTCTCACTCTTCATCATTTAGCTCTTAACTTCACCACCTATACCATCTTTTGTACTCCCAAACCTGCTGCTGCAATAGATTTTTCCTATTCCAGATATCAGGGGCAGCATGAAGAAATGCATGAGAATGAGATGAACACAATGTTAAATAATTTATTTCTTGCAATTATTCATGGCTTCTAACCCAATGTGCTTCTTGGTGCACATACTGGGTCACGAAGTGAAATATAAAATCCTTTCCTTGGAAATACCTGCTTGGTAAAAGCAAAACGTTGGTGGCATATCCTTTATATTTAACCTACCTTTTCTGATATTAGTATTTCACAAAGGTGCACTGAATCCAATAAACATGTTCCTGGGACTGGGAAAGCAAATATTTTACATAAATAATTTGAAAGTCTGAGTCATTGAAATGAATACTTAGGACATTTTTTTTCAGAACAAGAGTTTTGAAAAGTAAATCAACTAATTTGAAATGAAATTCCCTGTTACAACATGCTGAAAATACTTTGTATAGCCTGAAGGTCATGTGTCAATTCTCTCTCCATTCCCTAAAATATTGGTAACTCTCTCTCTCTCTCTCTCTCTCTCTCTCTCTCTCTCTCTCTCTCTCTCTCTCTCTCTCTCTCTCTCTCTCTCTTAAAGACAGATAACCATGCAGAACCCAGGAGTGGTCACTGTTATCATAAATCCAATTTGGAGAATCTCGTGTCCTGGATTACTTTGTGCAGAGTGCTGTATTAAGTGCTTGGGAGAGTACAATACCACAGAGTTAGTAGACACATTCTCTGCCCACAATGAGCTCACAGTCTAGGGAGGGATTCAGACATTAATATAAGTACATAACTGATCCATACATAAATGTTGTGGGGCTGAGGGAGGGGCGAATAAAGGGAGCAAATTAGGGCGATGCAGAAGGGAGTGGGAAAAAAGTAAATGAGGGCTTAGTCAGGGAAGGCCTCTAGGAAGAGATGTGCCTTCAATAAGACTTTGATTGTAGGTAGAGTCATTGCCTGTTGGATATGAGGCAGGAAGGCATTCCAGGCCGGAGGCAGGATGTGTGCAAGAGGTGAGAGAGATGAGATCAAGGTACAGTGACAAGGTTAGCATTAGAGGAATGAACTGTGTATTCTGGGTCGTAGTAGGCATGTAGCCAGGTGAGGTAGGAGAGGGCAAAGTGATTGAGTTTTCTAAAGCCAGTGGTGAGGCATTTCTGTTTTATGTACAGGTTGATGGGCAACCACTGAAGGTTCTTGAGGTGTGGGGAATGTGTTTGTAGAAAAATGATGTGGGCAGTAGAGTGAAGTATGGACTGGAGAGGGGAGAGATAGGAAGCAGGGAGGTCAGCAAGACGGGATAGTATAATTGCTTGGATTAACGTAGTAGCAGTTTGGATGGAGAGGAAAGGGTGGATTTTGGTGATGTTGTGAAGGTTGAACTAACAGGATTTAGTGATAGATTGAATATGTGGGTAGAATGAAATGGATGAGTCGAGGATATCACCAAGGTTATGGGCTTGCAAGACAGGAAGGATGGTGGTGTCATATATGCCAGACACCCACTCTTTCCACTTTTAAAGCTTTATCATGGTCACAGCTCCTTCAAGAGGCCTTCCCCCAAAAGCCCTCTTTTCCCTGTCTCCCTCTCTCTTCTGCTTTGCCTATGCACTTGGATCTATCCCCATTAAGTGCTTGATAGTCATTCCACCCTCAGCCTCCCTAGCACCTATGTACATTTTCCTAACTAATTCATATTAATGTCTGTCTCCTTCTCTAGACTGTAAGCCCTTTTTGGGCAGGGAATGGGTCTACCAACTCTTGTACTGTACTCTCCCAAGCACTTCAAAAAAGCCATGAGAAACAGTGTGGCCTAGAGGAAAGACCACAGGCCTGGGAGTCAGAGGACCTGGGTTCTAATTCCTACGAGCCACTTGTCAGCTATGTGACACTTAACTTCTCTGTGCCTAGGTTGCCTCATAAGAAATATAAGAAGGATTATGATATTTGTTGTGTTTGCTATGTGAAAGGCACTGTACTAAGAGTTGGGGTGTATCCAAGCAAATCGGGTTGAACACAGTCCCTGTTCCCTGTGGGGCTTACAGTTTCCATCCCCATTTTACAGATGAGGTACCTGAGGCACAGATAAGTGAAGCGACTTGCCCAAGGTCACCCAGTAGACAAGTGGTGGGGCCAGGATTAGAACCGACCCTCTGATTCCCAGACCTGTGCTCCATCCACTACGCCATGCTGCTTCCCTTAAAATTTGTAAAACTGGGATTAAGATTGTTAGCCCCATGCGACACATGGATTGTATTCCACCTAATTAACTTGAATCTACTCCAGCTCTTAGTATAGTGCCTGGTACATAGTTAGTGCTCTTAAATCCCATTTTTTAAAAAGCATTTAGTAAACAGTTCTGCACACAATAAACACTCAATAAATACCATTAATTGATTGATTCCTGGTGGAGATGTGATTTTAGTAAGCCTTTGAAGATGAGGAGAGTAGTAGCCTGTTGGCTATATAGAGGGAATGATTACAGGCAGATGGAAGGGTAAGAGCAAAGGGTTGAGGGTGGGGAGACGAGATCAAGGCACAGTGAGTAGGTTGCTGTTTGAGGAGCCAAGTGTGCTGGCTGGGTTGTGGTGAGAGAGCAACATGGCTAAATAAGAGGCAGCGAGTCAATTGAAGGTCATCAAGGTGATGGTGAGGAGTTTCTGCTTCATGCAGAGATGGATGGATAACTATTGAAGGTACTTGAGGAGCTCATGTAGAGTAGTAATCAAATCAATTGTATTTATTGGGTGCTTTCTGTGTGCAGAGCATGCAGTAATCAATCAGTCATATTTATTGAATGCTTACTGTGTTTTAGAACTGACTCTACAGAACTCAACTCACTCAATCAATCATATTTATTGAATGCTTACTGTGTTTTAAAACTGACTCTACAGAACTAAACTCACTCTCTCCCCTATTCCTTTGTCGATCTTGTATCACTAATCCATAGCCCTGGATCACTTGCACAGTCCATCTTCTTCACTCTTGCACTGGAGCCGCAGAGCGCTGCTGGCGGAAATCTATCAGGCCAACTTTGTCCACTTTAAGTTTATCCTTGAGTGCTTTATTCATTCAATCATATTTATTGAGCACTTACTGTGTGCAGAGCACTGTACTAAGCACTTGGGAAGTACAAGTTGGCAACATATAGAGACAGTCAATACCTAACAACGGGCTCACAGTCTAAAAGGGGGAGACAGACAACAAAACAGAACAAGTAGACAGGTGTCAAAATTGTCAGAACAATTAGATTTAAAGCTATATGCACATCGTTAACAAAAATAGTAAATAGGTACAAGTAAAACAGAGTAATAAATCTGTACAAATATATACAAGTATTGTGGGGAGGGGAAGGAGGTAGAGCAGGGGGGTGGGGAGCAGGAGAAGAAAAATGGGGCTCAATATGGGAAGGCCTCCTGGAGGAGGTGAGCTCTCAGTAGGCCTTTGAAGGGCTAGCTTGGTGGATGTGTGGAGGGAGGGCATTCCATGTTTCAAGGTATGTTTAAGTGAAGAACACCTTCAATACTTACTACTGCTTCCATATCTGAGGTGTCAGTCGGCGCAAACATTGATTGAACCATGAACTTGTGTTTACTCTTCTCATTAGAATCATAATCAAAAGGCTGTAACATCACAGATACATTGTTTGATTAACTCTGTTCTTGCCTCTTCCCAGAAAAAATATTTCTCTACCCTTATTGACATCCATGTCCACTGCCCTCACCAGTTGTTCCAGACATTTAACTCCCTCCTCAGGCATCCTGTCTCCCACCTCCACCCCACCCCCATCCTTTGCCCCCAATGACCTGGACACCTACTTAATTAAAAAAATTGACACCATCAGATGTGAGCTCCCTAAAATCGCCTCTGCCCCTCTTCAGTCCCTCCCCCTTTTCAACTCTTCCATCCTTTCCAGTAGTTTCCCCCTCCTTCCAACCCCACAGCACTTATGTACATATCTGTAATGTATTTATTTATATTAATGTCTCCCCACCTCTGAACTGTAAGCTTGTTGTGGGAAGGGAATGTGTCTGTTTATTGTTGTACTCTCCCAAGCACTTAATACAGTACTCTGCATACAGTAAGTGCTCTATAAATATGATTGAATGAATGAATGAACAATTTCTACCTATGTATTCTCTCCTAGTGCTTAGTACAGTACTCAGCACACAGCTACAGCTACTACCACCACTACTTACAGTATACATTGCTGAAGGGTGTGTCATGGATGAATTAAGGAATATTTTCCTTCACCCACTGGGCTGTTCTCCAGCTATCCCATCTCCAGCATCAGCTTCCTAATAAATCTTACTAAATGTCATTTTGTGGTAAGTTAACATTTTCAGGAAAACAACTGACACAGTGAGGAATGCCTATTTGCCAATCTGTTGATAGCAATTATTGAATGCTTACTTTGTATCAAGCACTATATAAAGTGCTTTGGAGAATACCCTGGTTAGTAGGTCTGATCCCTGACCTCTAGGTGCCTACAATCTACCAGGGGGAGACAGACATTAAAATATGTTTATGGAAAGGCTTGGTTCTGCTATAGCACAGTTTCACTATGCATATGCATTTTGGCTAGAATGTTAGGGAATTAGGGGACATTTGTCCAACAACATGAGACTGGATATGGTGCATTGTGCACTTGGACTTATTCTCTTTATTCACCCCACCCTCAGCCCCGTAGCACTTAAGTACATATCTGTAACGTGTTTATTTGTATTAATGTCTGTCCCCCCTCTAGACTGTAAGCTCATTGTGGGTATGAAACATGTCTGCCAACTCTGTACTCTCCCAAGCTCTTAGTACAGTGCTCTGCACACAATAAGCACTCAATAAATATGATTGATTGATTGATTAGAAGAAATTATTCATAAGCCTGCATTTGTGGGTGGTGTTTGTACAAGTACATGACAGCAAGAGTGCTTCTTAGTGCAGGGCTTTTTAGTCAATCAAGCAAGTAAGCAATGGTATTTATTGAGCACTTTCTATGTACAGAGCACTGTACTAAGTGCTTGGGAGAGTACAATATAACAGAATTAGTGGACACATTCCACATCCATAACGAGCTTACAGTTTAGAGGGGGAGACAGACATTAATGTGAATAAGTAATTTATACTATATAATTTAAAGATATGTACATAAGAGCTGTGGGGTTGGGGGTGGAATGAATATCAGATGTCCCAAGGTCACGGTTCTAAGTGCATAGATGATGAAATTGGTTTGAAATACTGTAACTCATGTGGTACAAAACTGGGTGTACCTCTTCCAGTTGCTTCTTCAGCTCCATTATTTCCTTTCAATATCTCTTCAAGAGGGCTTCATCATAATAATTATGGTATTTGTTAAGTGCTTACTATGTGCCAGGCACTGTACTAAGCGCTGGGGTGGGTACAAGCAAACTGGGTTGGACAAAGTCCCTATCCCAAATGGGCTCACAGTCTCAATCCCCATTTCACAGATGAGGTAACTGAGGCACAGAGAAGTTAAGTGACTTGCCCAAGGTCACACAGCAGAAAAGTGGAGGAGCCAGGATTAGGACCCTTGACCTTCTGACTCCCAGACCCATGTTCTAATACCTCACGGATGTGAGAGGCACTCTGCATGTATTTAGCAGTGCTGGCAAACTAGGGCAAGGAAAGGAACCATTATGTTTTGTCAGTGATAAATGATCATTTAGTTAATGAAAGTCAAGAAGTGATTTTAGAGATTTACTAGACTACTGTGAAGAACGTGATGCACTAGCTCTGTGTTCTATTTACTAGCTTAAAGAAAATGGTCACAAGGAAAACACTTAGAATTGCTACCTATCCTCCTTTTTATTTATTCTTCTAAATGTCAAAGTCAGTTATTCATCATTTTGATATTTTTATTTGGGTGACATTTCCTTGGCCCCACTCCCCCAAATAATTCATTAATAACTTAATTCCTAATTAATTAATAATTGCTCAATTAGTTAACATTTACTGAGCACTTAAAACAGAGCACTATACAAAACACTTGGGAGAAAAAAATATGATTAGTAGACACAATCTTGCCACTGACCCCTTGCTCATGTCCTCCCTCTCACCTGAAACTGCCTCCCCCTTAATAGCTGATAGACTGCCACCCTCCCTACCAAGTCCTACTAACAATTACATCTCCTCCAAGAGGTCTTCCCCGACTAAGCCCTCTTTTCCTCTATTCCTTCTCCCTTCTGCATCTCCTATGCACTTAGATCAGTACCCTTCAAGCACTTGATATTCACCCAAACTTCAACCCCGCAGTACTTAAGTTCATATTCATAATTTATTTTAATGTCTGCCTCCCAATCTAGACTGTAAGCTCCTTGTGGGCAGGGACTGTGTCTACCAACTTTACTCTCCCAAATGCTAAGGTACAGTGCTCTGCACACAGTAAGTGTTCAATAAGTACTATTGATTGATTGATTGAATCAACGAGTTTATAATGAACCAACCTGCCTGATCTGTGGCCCAGAGCTAAGTATTCATTCATTCAACCACATTTACTGAGTGATTATTGCTAACACTTGGGAGAATACAATAGACATATTCCCTGCCCACAGTGAGTTTACAGTCTAGAAGAGGGGACACAGACATTAATACAAATAAATAAATTGTAGCTATGTATCTAAGTGCTATGAGGCTGAGAAGGGGGAACGAACAAAGGGAGCAAGTTAGGGCAATGCAGAAGGGAGTGGGAGAAGAGGAAAGGGGGCTTAGTTAGGGAAGGTCTCTTGGAAGAGTAGACAAAGTCATGGGTGAAAAAGATAGATCTGTTGCCACTCATGAGGCTCATTTAAAACCCTACAAAGTATATTCCTGGATATTTCTAAAATGATCTTTGTCTCTGGTGTCCCCAACTGTCTAGATAGGTTGCAGCCTTTACTGTTTTCAGAATCTGCATCTTAGGAGTAGAGGAAGAGCCTTTTGTTATTGAGTTCTTTCTCAAGCTTCTGAAGGGTCAATGTAAAGTCAATCTCAGAGTAGTTTAGGGTTTACTGACATTTGGGGAGATAAGGACTGGTGCATGTGAGTGATACTCTCTTTTGAAGTGTTTTCAAGTATAGTTAGGTTAGCATTTTCATTTCCTAGAGGACCTGGCTGCTTTGAGATTTTACAGGTGAGGTGATTGAGGCACAGAGAAGGGAAGTGACGTGTCCATGGTCCACAGCAGACAAGTGGCAGAGCCTGGATTAGAACCCAGGTCCTTCTGACTCCCAGGCCCGGGCTCTATCCACTGGGCCATACTGCTTCCCAAGGTGAAACGTTGCTACTGCTCATGCTTTAGAAATTTCAATCACGTATAAGTCGTAAAAGTTGTGTATATGGATTAAGGCACACTTATTTGAAATTGTTCTTGATGTAGTAGAGTTCCCCTCTTATCCCTACTCCTCGCTTCCATAGAGCTGCATAGGTGAGCCCTCTTTTAACTTTTTTTAAATAGTATTTGTTAAGGACTTACTACATGTCAAGCACTGTTCTGAAGTGCTGAGGTAGATACCAGTTAATCAGGTTGCATATTATTTCTGTCCCATGGGGCAGGAATCGGAGGGAGAATGGGTATTTCATCCCTATTTTGCAGTCGAGGAAATTCAGAAAAGTTAAATGATTTACCCGAGGTCACACAGATGGGATTAGAACCCAGGCCTCTGCTCTCTCCGCCAGGTGACGAAGCTTCCTTTTTGGGGTAATTGTTAGCCTTTTATCATGAATAGATCGATGAAAATCTGCACGCTGCCTTAATGAAACCTGTCAGAAGTGGTAATCTGCACGATTCAGAAAAAGATACTGTTGAAGGGGGCAAGGAACTGAAAAAGGACAAAAGCTTCATTGACTACAGGATGATAGCCATTGGGGATGTGGAATAATCTCAGATGTGTTTCATTTTGTGCTTTGAAGGCTTCTCAAACAAGTCATAAACCAAACCTATTGCCTCATCATTTTTGATTAACTAAGAAGTGTTTAAAGATCCATGGACTCCCTTTCTCAAAGGAAAGGATAAGCAGGTGAAAGTTTGCCCCCCAAAAATGTAGAGGCATTGTGATGAGAACAAGAATGCTCTTTGAGTCTTCTGAATTGCAGTCAGCACTTAGAACAGTAATCTTCACATAGTAAGTGCTTAAAAAATACCATCATTAGTAGTGGTAGTAGTAGTAAAGCTGGGAGTCCCACTCTAGTCCAGAATTGGTTTTGCCTGCAGCCAAAAATATGGTGAATTGTATTCTGGACAAGAAAAAAAATGTAAGCTCATGGTGGGCAGGGAATTTATCTGCTGACTCTTGTATTGGACTCTCCCAAGCACTTAGTACAGTGTTCTGCACATAGTAAGCACTCAATAAATACCATTGATTGATTGATTGATTTGAGCTTGCTTCTGGGTATTCATAGCTTTGTGACCCTTTTGTCAAGGATTGCAGCCACCACTTTCTTGTTTGTTGCTTCCAGGCTGGTCTGTCTGCTGCAGTGGTGTCCCCCCAGGATTGTTGGAGATTGCTGCTTCACTTAGTCTTTAAATTCTGTGTTCTGCTCTCCTGGTTGGATACATGTGCCCCATTTCACTGAACGTGGATTTTCTTTGTTTGTTAAGAATTTATATTTCTGATGCTTTATTCAAGAGGCATTCTGGGAGGGAATATTTTTCTTAGTTGTAATAAAAAATGTAAAATTGATTCATATGAACAAATCAAGTACTACAAAGAGTAACAAGTCTGACTTTTGAAACAGAAAGTTTGTTATATGATACTGAATAAATGTTTATAAACTGTCTTCATCTAGCAACACACATAAAGCCCAAAAAACTAGTTTTTAAAAAAATCTGATACCTATAATTAGTTGGAAATTAAATTACTTCTTATCAAAAATATGTAGAAAGTATAACCATCCAACCCTCTGACAAATTTCTGCTTTCCAGTCTGCTTTACTTTTTAAAACTAGCCTACTTAAGGCTATCCTGGAGCATTTTTGCTTTTTCAAAGACAAAACCGTCTTACCTGGAGAGGACAAAGTGTTTCATCAAAAGACAATGGTGCAATAGTGCAGATTATCCCTGTTTTTGCACTTCCTCCAAGGGAATTCTGCAGAATCCATCACAGTAATTTGTGAAACCTCTAGTAGTCAGAAATAGAGTTTGGAAAAAGAAGTTTAGTATCTTTTGTATGTCAGATTAATGAATAAAATACGTTTTAACCAACAGGGATTATCCTGCATAAAGTAGTACTTTTGCAATACATTGCAAAGTTGCCCAGTTACAGGCTGTCCTTGGATTTATGACAACTGGTTCCTGAAAACTCTGTCTCAAGTTGAAATCCTTGAAGTCAGAGTCAAGTTTCTCATAGGAACAATGTTATAAATGGAGGACATTTCTGAAACAGTCAGTTACCCTGTTCTTATCGAAATCACCCAGAATTAAGTACTCAGTCAACGAGATATGTGATAACTACATTGAGGTATTTATATTGGCCTCAGAGAGGTTCCACTGTGGATATGTCAACCCTACCTGGCAAGCGGGTAACTCCCACTCCAAGCCATCAGGACTCCACAGTCCACTCCCTGCTGTCTTTAAACTTTCTTTTCCTTTCCCCTACCCATCATAGTTTTTAAAGTTGTTTTTTCATTTCCCACAGCTTCCATATGCCCTTACCCCCACAGCTAAGGCCCTAAAGGAGGCTAGGGTTGTAGTTGAAACCCATGTGTTGTAAAACTGAAATTCAGAAATATGTAGGTGCCTGTCTTAAGTTGAGGACAGACTGAATTATTGTAAATTATTCTCATCAGCCATATAAATTTGGAATGATAATAATAATAATAATAATAATAATAATAATAATTTGGAAGCCCAAATTATTCCCAAATCACTGGCTAATAAGTGAAAAGATCATAGCCTCATGAACACAAAGTCCATCCACGGTGGTCAATCTTCAGTCACTGGCTTAGCTTATTGAGCCATATCATCTCTACAACAGTGTTTCTCAACTGAGGCCAAGGACATGCTGAAATGTCCTTGAAATATTAACACTTTCTCACTATTTTTATGGTATTTGTTAAGTGTTTACTATGTGTCAAACACTGTTCCAAGAGCTGGGGGAGATACAAGTGAATTATGTTGGACACAGTCCCTGTCTTGCATGGGGCTCACATTCCAAGTAGAAGAAAGACTACTTGAGCATTTCAAATGCACTTACATAAATGGTAATTAGTTTATGCTTAACCCAGTTTGATATGTTTCTTGATCACTTGTCCCAAATTAAATGAACTTTGGTTTATATCGCATCCTTCATTTAGTCAAATACCTAAATATATTTGAATAAAAACACTTTTAATAAAAACCCGGGAAAACTAGAAAGTCTGAAAATTAGGACAGAAAGTTGACACCTTCCAAGTCCTTCTGAGGCATTTGAAGTTTAGAGGACGTCCCCTCTCTACTCCTTATTTACATTTCTGTTCCACCTCTGACCTAGCAAAGACATGGGGGAAGGAAAATAGAGAATATGAAAAAAGAAATTGGGGAGGATGAATGAGAAGAGGGTGAGTGAAGGGAGAAAACATCTCCCCCAAGAAGCAGCCCCTCTGGCCTTTCAATCCAAGTACTTGCCTCTTTTCTTCACAAAACCACCACCTAGTTGAACCAGCCCCTTCAAAACCAGCAGAAGCACCTACAGTTTCCTCAGCCTTTGGGAGTGTCCTGTTGGGCCCAGTGGGAACAAACCTGTCTCACTGAGCCCTAGGTGCTTCCCTTGCCATCCGGTGGTTTAAATTTTGACAATTCTGGTAGCCAACTATGGTGATAATTGCCAGGGTGCACTAGTGTGGGCCCCAAAGAATGTCCCTGCCTTAACAACTCCCCCCCCCCCAAAAAAAAACAGAGGGTTCTAGTTCCCTGGGGATACACCAGGGCTTCATATCCAATAAGTGGCTGAAATGGGTAGCCCTGGCCAGGAGTGTCCACAAGGCTGACTTTGCTCTGGGATGATTTACCTTTGGCTCCAGTTTGAATAGGTCATTTGCTGCCAGCAAATTCATTTAAGATTCATGAAACTACCCTTTTGGATAAAATACTTCTATTCAAAAATTACCAAAAGAAACCCATGCAAACCAAGCTCACCTCCTCCAGAAAGCCTTACCATCATCATCATCAATCGTATTTATTGAGCGCTTACTATGTGCAGAGCACTGTACTAAGCGCTTGGGAAGTACAAATTGGCAACATATAGAAACAGTCCCTACCCAACAGTGGGCTCACAGTCTAAAAGGGGGAGACAGAGAACAAAACCAAACATACTAACAAAATAAAATAAATAGAATAGATATGGACAAGTAAAATAAATAAATAAATAAATAAATAGAGTAATAAATATGTACAAACATATATACATATATACAGGTGCTGTGGGGAAGGGAAGGAGGTAAGATGTGGGGGATGAAGAGGGGGACAAGGGGGAGAGGAAGGAAGGGGCTCAGTCTGGGAAGGCCTCCTGGAGGAGGTGAGCTCTCAGTAGGGCCTTGAAGGGAGGAAGAGAGCCAGCTTGGCGGATGGGCAGAGGGAGGGCATTCCAGGCCAGGGGGATGACGTGGGCCGGGGGTCGATGGCGGGACAGACGAGAACAAGGTACAGTGAGGAGATTAGCAGGCACTGTACTAAGCACTGGGGAGGATACAAGCAAATCAAATTGGACACAGTCCCTGTCCCATGTGGGGCTCACAGTCTCAATCCCCATTTTACAGATGACGTAACTGAGGCACAGTGAAGTGATTTGACCTGGGTCACACAGCAGACAAGTAGCAGAGCCGGTACCTTCTAACTCCCAGGCCCATGCTCTATCAACTATACCAAGCTGCTTCTTCAGCAGTAATAATATAGATAGTAATAAAATAAAATAATTACAGATATGTACATAAGTGCTGTAAATGTACTTTGTAAGAAATATTTCACAGCAATGTAGTCAAGGTAAATCTTACTTTCTTCTTTTAGGATCCACCATAAAGTGGGTTCTGCAGTTACAACCAACTCTTCTGTCAGGTCAGCAATTTACGCTTTTCTCTGTAATAAGTGGGATTATAGGAAGTTTTCAATTTTCCTGAAACAAAACAAGCAGGAATCATAAAGTTTAAGTTTGGTCACTTTTCTAAAGTGAAAAATGAGACTGCTGTATATAAAAAAAAGAATGAAACACCAGAATAATGACTCAACTCTGCCAAAACTTAGTCTGTGTCCATACCAGAAGAGGCACCTTGTCTCTGTAAAGTCCCTATCACAATGCTAAAAGAGGCACCCAAACTCTAGCCTCAGTCCTTCTCTCAATGCTAAAAGAAGCACCCAGGCTCTGCCTACCCACCCTGTGTCAAAGGGAGAAGAAGGACTCAGGTTCTGCACACATTTCCTGTTTCAATGCCAGAAGAGGCATGCAGATTCTGCCAACAGCCCCTTCGTGAGTGCCAGAAAAGGAACCCAGGCTCTACCCACAGAGCTCATTTTCGAGGTGAAGACCTCAAGTTGATGAGCTGCTCGACAACAAATCCTTCTAAATCCACAGATCCCATCTATTAGTCTCTTAGATCCTTGACTGTGTCCACTTTGAAGGGAACAAATTTATTCCAAAGCAAGTGGCAATCCAGTAGTCTGCTGATGTTTTTTTTAAAGAGCAGAAATCATGTCAACTTGATCATATCCCCCTGTACTGTATAAATTTGCCCTTTTTTGCTGGTTTATTTGTTTTCTTAATGGCATTTGTTAAGCGGTTCCTATGTATCAGGTGCTGTACTAAGTGCTGGGATAGATACACAGTATTTACAAACACCTCACCATTGGCTTTAAAGCACTCCATCACCTTGCCCCCTCCTACCTCACCTTGCTTCTCCTTCTACAACTCAGCATGCATACCTTGCTCCTCTAGGGCTAACTTTCTCACTGTGCTTCGATCTCACCTGCCTCACTACCGAACCCTAGTCCATGTCCTGCCTCTGGCCAGGAACACCCTCCCTCCTCAAATCCTACAGACAGTTATTCTCCCAACCTTCAAAGCCTTACTGAAGGCAAATCTCCTCCAAAAGGCCTTCCCAGACTAAGCCCCACTTTTCCTTATCTCCCACTCCCTTCTGCATGGCCCTGACTTGCTCCCTTTGTTCTTCCCCCACCCACCTCCCAGCCCTACCGCACTTACGTTTATATCTGTAATTTTATTTATTTGATGTCCATCTCCCCGCCTCCAAACTGTGAGCTCATTGTGGGTACAGAATGTCACTGTTTATTGTTGTATTCTACTTTCCCAACCACTTAGTACAGTGCTCTGCACATGGTAAGTGCTTAATAAATACAAATGAATGACTGAATTGATTAATTAATTAATACCAGAAGAGGCACCCAGGCTCTGCCAACAGCTCCTTTGTCAATGACAGAAGAGGAACTCAGGCTCTGCCCACAGTTTCTGTGTCAGTGTCACAGAGGCTCCTGGGTTCTGCCCAAATAATCTGTCAGTGCCAGAGAGGTGTCTGAGATAATCCCACAATCCCTGCCTTCTCTACCACACACACCCTCACCACAAATCTTTGCTGTTCCCTGACAGAGACCTCTGATCTTTTGACCCTATCCAATTTTCTGGTCATCATTCCTCTTTAGCCTCCATAGCCAAACTACCTTCCCTTGATGACCAGAGTGGCACTCTCAACTCACTTGCCCCCCATCCCTTTGTCGATCTCACACCACAAACCACTGCCCTGGATCACTTCCACAGTCTGCCTGCTTCACTTCTGTGCACAAGCCACAGAGCACTGCTGGTGGAAATCTAGGTATCAGGCTGATTAAATCCACTTCAAGTTTATCCTTGCATGCTTAAACTCTCCCCTCTTCTCTGCTTGGCAAAATTATTTCTCCATCCTTATTGACACTCATGCCCATAGCCCTCACCAGTTGTTCCAAATGTTTAGCTCTCTACTCAAATCTCCTAACATTCTGCCTCCCTCATCCCTTGCCCCTAATGACCTGGCCACCTACTTTATTGAGAAAAGTGAAACTATCAGGCATGAATTCCCTAAAATTTCCCCTGCCCCTCCCCAGTCCCTCCAAACTCCTACCCCTTCTTCAACTCTCCCATCTTTCCCAGCAGGAACTCTAGCGGGGGTCTCCTGCTTTCTCTCAAAATCCACCCCCTCCACCTGCACATCCAACTCCATCTCTTTGCACCTTATCAAAACACTTGCTCCCCTCCCTTCTTCCCTCCCTAACTGGCATCTTCGACTGTTCACTCTCCCATGGCTTCTTTCCCACTGCTTTCAAACATACCCATGTCTCCTCTATCCTAAAAGAAACCCCTCTCTTTGACCTCACATCTCCCTCCAATTATTGCCCCTACTATTCCCCTAACTCCTTGAGTGAGTTACCTACAAACACTGTCTCAAGTTCCTCTCCTCCAATTCTCTCTTTGACCCCCTCCAATCTGGCTTCCGTCCCCTTCACTCCAAAGAAACTGACCTCTCAAAGGTCACCAATGATCTCTTCCTTGCCAAATCCAAAGACCTCTCCATCCTAATCCTCCTCAACTCTCAGATGCTTTCTGCACTGTCGATCACCTCCTTCTCCTGGAAACATTATCCAACCTTGACTTCACTGACACTGTTCTCTCCTGGTTCTCCTCCTATCCCTCTGGCTGCACATTCTCAGTCTCTTTTACAGGCTCTTCTGCTGCCTCCCACCCCCTAACTCTGGGTGTCCCTCAAGGTTCAGTTCTGGGTCCCCGTCTATTCTCCACCTAAACACACTCCCTTGGAGAACTCATTTGCTCCCATGGCTTCAACTACCACCTCTATGCTGATGATACCCAAACCTACATCTCCAGCCCTGATCTCTCTCTTCTGCAGTCTCACATTTTCTCCTTCCTTCAAGACATTTCTACTTGGATGCCCTCCCATCACCTCAAACTTAACATGTCTAAAACAGAACTTCTTATCTTCCCATACAAACCCTGTTCTCCCCCTGACTTTTCCATCACTGTAGATCCTATCTCACAGGCCCTTAACCTTGGCATTATCCTAGATTCCTCTCTCTCATCAAACCCACATATTCAATCCATCACTAAATCCTGTCAGTTTGACCTTCACAACATCGCTAAAATCCACCCTTCTCTCTCCATCCAAACTGCTACCACGGTAATCCAATCACTTAGCCTTTCCAGCCTTGATTCCAGTGTCAGCCTCCTTGCCGACCTCCCTGCTCTGGGGGCTGTTCTCTGACCAGTGATAGGAGATCTTAGGCCTTTGTTCTGACCAGTAATTGGAGCTCTGAGGTCTGAAGTTCTTACCATTGATTGACACTCTGTGATGTGAGCTCTGGGGTCTTAGCTGTGACCAGAGATGGAAACACTAGAGTCCCTTCTCCAACCAATAATTATCATCATCATCATCATCATCATCATCATCAATCGTATTTATTGAGCACTTACTGTGTGCAGAGCACTGTACTAAGTGCTTGGGAAGTACAAGTTGGCAACATACAGAGACAGTCCCTACCCAACAGTGGGCTCACAGTCTAAAAGGGGGAGACAGAGAACAAAACCAAACATACTAACAAAATAAAATAAATAGAATAGATATGTACAAGTAAAATAAATAAATAAATAGATAGATAGAGTAACAAATATGTACAAACATATATACATATATACAGGTGCTGTGGGAAAGGGAAGGAGGTAAGATGGGGGAGATGGAAAGGGGGATGAGGAGGAGAGGAAGGAAGGGGCTCAGTCTGGGAAGGGCTCCTGGAGGAGGTGAGCTCTCAGTAGGGCCTTGAAGGGAGGAAGAGAGCTAGCTTGGCGGATGGGAAGAGGGAGGGCATTCCAGGCCCGGGGGATGACATGGGCCGGGGGTCGATGGCGGGACAGGTGAGAACGAGGTACGGTGAGGAGATTAGCGGCAGAGGAGCGGAGGGTGCGGGGTGGGCTGTGGAAGGAGAGAAGGGAGGTGAGGTAGGAGGGGGCGAGGTGATGGAGAGCCTTGAAGCCGAGGGTGAGGAGTTTCTGCCTGATGCGCAGATTGATTGGTAGCCACTGGAGATTTTTGAGGAGGGGAGTAACATGCCCAGAGCGTTTCTGGACAAAGACAATCCGGGCAGCAGCATGAAGTATGGATTGAAGTGGGGAGAGACATGAGGATGGGAGATCAGAGAGAAGGCTGATGCAGTAGTCCAGACGGGATAGGATGAGAGCTTGAACAAGAAGGGTAGCGGTATGGATGGAGAGGAAAGGGCGGATCTTGGCAATGTTGCGGAGCTGAGACTGGCAGGTTTTGGTGATGGCTTGGATGTGAGGGGTGAACAAGAGAGCAGAGTCGAGGATGACACCAAGGTTGCGGGCTTGTGAGACGGGAAGGATGGTAGTGCCGTCAACAGAGATGGGAAAGTCAGGGAGAGGGCAGGGTTTGGGAGGGAAGACAAGGAGTTCAGTCTTGGACATGTTGAGTTTGAGGTGGCGGGCAGACATCCAGATGGAGATGTCCTGAAGGCAGGAGGAGATGTGAGCCTGGAGAGAGGGGGAGAGAGCAGGGGCAGAGATGTAGATCTGGGTGTCATCAGCGTAGAGATGATAGTTGAAGCCGTGGGAGCAAATGAGGTCACCAAGGGAGTGCATGTAGATGGGGAACAGAAGGGGACCAAAACTGAAACTTGGGGAACCCCCACAGTAAGGGGATGGGATGGGGAGGAGGAGCCTGCAAAAGAGACTGAGAATGAACGACCGGAGAATTAGAACACTGGGGCCTCTTCTCTGAGCAGTGATGGGAGCTCCTGTGTCTTTACTTTGACTAGTAATGGTAGCTCTGGGGCCTCTATCCTGATGAGTGATGGGAGCTCTGGAGACGCTGCCCTGACCAATGACGGGAGCTCTGGAACCTCTGTTCTGAATAGCAATGGGTACCCTGAGGCCACTGCTCTGACTAGTGATAAAACTCCGGGTCTTCTGCTCTGACCAGTGATGGCCACTCGAGCCCCTGCTCCTACCAGTGATGGATTCTCTGGGTTCTTTGATCTAGCTAGCAAGGGAAGCTCTGGGTGTTCTTCTCCAACCAGTGATGGGTGCTCTGGAGCTTCTGATCTGACCAGTGATGGGAACTCAGGGAGCTTCTGCTCTGACCAGTGAAGGGAGCTCTGACAAGTGATGGGTGCTCTGGGTCTTTTGATCTCACTAGCGCTTAGTACAGTGCTTGGAACATAGTAAGCACATATCAAATATCACAATTATTATTAGCTCTGTACCATCTGCTTTGACCAGTTATAGGAGTTCTGGACCTTCTGCTGTGACCAGCAATGGGAGCTCTGGAGCCTCTGCTCCAAGAGGTGTTAGGAGCCCTTGGGTCTTTGCTCTAACCAGTGATGTGCCCGCTCTGGGGCTTCTGTAGCCTCCTCTCTGATCAGTAATGGGAGCTCAGTGGGGGATTCTGCTCTGACCAGTGATGAGATCTTGGGAGTGTTTTGTTCTGACCAATGAAGGGAGCTCTGGTGCCTCTGCTCTGCCCAGTAATGGGTGCTCTGTGTCCTCTTGTCCGAGTGGCGATGGGAGCTCTGGGCCTTCCACTTCCACTCTGACCAGCGATGGGAGCTCTGTGTCATCTGCCCTGACCAATCATGGGAGCTCTGGGGCCTCTGATGTGACCAGTGATGAGATCTAGTGAGTCTCTGCTCTGACCAGTGCTCAAGTTTTGGGACTTCTTCCTTGACCACTAAAGGGAACTCTGAAGCCCCTGCTATGACCAGTGATTGATGCTCTAGGGTTTCTGCTCTGACAAGTAACAGGGGTCCTGGTCCTCTGCTCTGACCAGTGGTAGAGCACTGGGGCCTCTGTTCTGACCAATGATGGGACCTCTGGGGCTTCTTCTCTGACCAGTGATGGAAGACTGGGGCCTCTGCTCTGATTATCTTATGAAATCTCTTGCTCCGTCCCTTCTCCCCTCCTTAACTTCCATCTTCAATCACTCACTCTCCACAGGTTCCTTCCCCTCTGCCTTCAAACATGCCCACATCTCTCCCATCCTAAAAAAACCCTCTCTTGACCCCACCTCACCTTCTAGTTATCACCCTATCTCCCTCCTACCATTCCTTTCCAAACTCCTTGAACGAGTCATCTACACGCACTGCCTCGAATTCCTCAATGCCGACTCTCTCCTCGACTCCCTCCAATCTGGCTTCCATCCCCTGCATTCCACGGAAACTCCCCTCTCAAAGGTCACCAATGACCTCCTGCTTGCCAACTCCAACGGTTCATACTCTATCCTAATCCTCCTCGACCTCTCAGCTGCCTTCAACACTGTGGACCACCCTCTTCTCCTCAACACGCTATCCAACCTTGGCTTCACAGACTCCATCCTCTCCTGGTTCTCCTCTTATCTCTCTGGCCATTCATTCTCTGTCTCTTTTGTGGGCTCCTCCTCCCCTTCCCATCCCCTTACTGTAGGGGTTCCTCAAGGTTCAGTTCTTGGTCCTCTTCTGTTCTCGATCTACACTCACTCCCTTGCTGAACTCATTCGCTCCCACGGCTTCAACTATCATCCCTACGCTGAGGACACCCAAATCTACATCTCTGCCCCTGCTCTCTCTCCCTCCCTCCAGGCTCACATCTCCTCCTGCCTTCAGGACATCTCCATCTGGATGTCTGCCCACCACCTAAAACTCAACATGTCCAAGACTGAACTCCTTGTCTTCCCTCCCAAACCCTGCCCTCTCCCTGATTTTCCCATCACTCTTGACGGCACTACCATCCTTTCCGTCTCACAAGCCCGCAACCTTGGTGTCATCCTCGACTCTGCTCTCTCTTTCACCCCTCACATCCAAGCCATCACCAAATCCTGCCTGTCTCACCTCCACAACATTGCCAAGATCTGCCCTTTCCTCTCCATCCAAACCGCTACCCTCCCTGCTTGTTCAAGCTCTCATCCTATCCTGTCTGGATTACTGTATCAGCCTCCTCTCCAATCTCTCATCCTCCTGTCTCTCCCCACTTCAATCCATACTTCATGCCACTGCCTGGATTGTCTTTATCCAGAAACGCTCTGGGCATGTTACTCCCCTCCTCAAAAGTCTCCAGCTGCCTTCCTTTATGTCAACCCCACCTCTGGTTTACTCTTAAATATTCACCTCTTCACTCTCAGGGACCCAAAGACCGGGATAAAATTCAGCAATTTAATCACGGAACCACTGGATTAAGCGGTTACTGATGTTGATAACCTCACCTGAAATCCTTAAATTTATCTGACCTCACCACATCCCTGCAATCCCCTCCCTTCAATCAGCCCATCCCTGTACCCGCTTCCCAGCAGCCACTCCATCCAACTCCTCCCTGCCCCTTTTGCCGCCCCCAACCTCCTCCCCCCACCCCATTCTTGTTTTCTTATCCCAATGCCACCTCTCATCCCCCTCCCCCATGCCAGCCTCCATCATCTCACTCCCATCCAAGCCCTCCCTACCCATCACACCATCTCATCTCCCTACACTGCCCCCCATCACAGCCTGTGAGAAGTGTGGCCCGTGGAGCTCCCATGCAAGCATGGGAAAACTTCCCTTCATCCTTGACTTCTTCCTAAGCGAGTCACTGCTCCTCCTCACCATCACTGAAACCTGGCTCACCCCAGATGACACTATCTCCCTTGCTGCTCTCTCTAGAGGGGAACACTGCAAAAGGAGAGGAGTGGGCTTCCTTCTCGCTCTCCAATGCCTCTTTTGTCCTTTGAAGCCCATAATAACCACCTCTATCACTCACTCTAGATTCTAGTCACAGTCATCTTCCTCCCCACAGCTCTCACCTCCAACCATTTTGTTCCCTTTCTCACGTTCCTTCTCTCTGTCTCCATCCCTGCATTGATTGTTGGGGACTTCAGTATTAACATAGCTGTTCCTGATGACCATTCTGCTGCCCGTACTCTATCACTACTCAACTCCACTGACTTGCTTTACCCAATCTCACCCCCTCACCACCGTGGGCACATACTTAATCTCATTATCTCTAGTCATTGTCCAATCTCTACACTCACAAACTCTGAAATCCCTCTAGCCAACCTTCTCATCACTATTCTCTCCCATACACCCACTCCCCACGAATCTCTCCTGTTCCACCACAGAGACTTTGATCTTTTGAGTCTATCCAATTTTCTTAAGTCAACATGCTGCATTTAGTCTCCATGCCCAAGCTACCCTCTCTTGATGATCACATTGATGTCCTCAACACCAACCTCTCTACTGAATTCAACTCACTCACTCCCTTATCCTTTCATCAATCACATACCACTAACCCTCAGCCCTGGATCACCTCCACAGTCTACTTCCTTTCCTCCTGTGCATGAGCTGCAGAGAACTGCTGGTGGAAATCCAGATATCAGGATGACCTTGTCCACTTTAAATTCATCCTTACCTGCTTTAACTCTGCCCTCTCCTCTACCAGGCAACATAATTTCTCTATCCTTATTGACTCTCATGACATTGCCCTTGCCAGTTGTTTCAGACATTTGACTCCCTCCTCAAAACCCCGATCCCCCCATCTCCCCCATCTCTTGCCCCTAATAACCTGACCATGTACATTATTGAGAAAATTGAAAACATCAGGTGTGAACTCCCTAAAATATTTCCTGTTATTCTCAAGTACCTCCCTCCTTCTCCCCCTTCTTCAACTCTCCTATCTTTCCCAGCAGGATCTTTAGAGGGCATCTGCTTTCTATCAAAATCCACCCCCTCCACCTGCGCCTCTGACCCCATCCCATATCAAAGCATTTGCCCCCTCCCTTCTTTCATTCAATCATATTTATAGAGTGCCTGTTGTGTGCAGAACACTGTAATAAGCGCTTGGGAAGTACAAGTACAAGTCGGCAACAGGTCCCTCCCTGACCTCCAACTTCAACTATTTCTCTTCAATGGTTTTTCCCCCATTGCTTTCAAATATGCTCATGTCTTCCCCACTCCTTAAAGAACCCTCCTTTTACCCCAGGTCTCCCTCCAGTTATAGCCACATCTCCTGCCTACCATTCATCTCCAAACTCCTTAAGCTAATTGTCTACACCCTCTGTCTCCAGTTCCTCTCCAATTCTCTTCTTGACCTCCTCTAATCTGGATTCTGCCCCTTCACTACACAGAAACGTCCCTCTCAAAGTTCACAAAT
Source organism: Tachyglossus aculeatus (assembly GCF_015852505.1). NCBI lineage: Eukaryota > Metazoa > Chordata > Mammalia > Monotremata > Tachyglossidae > Tachyglossus > Tachyglossus aculeatus. The sequence goes on along the minus strand of NC_052098.1, from coordinate 47,376,326 downwards.
GATCTCCTTCTTGCCAAATCCAAAGGCCTCTACTCCATCCTAATCCTCCTCAACCTCTCTGCTGCTTTTGGCACTGTCGACCACCACCTTAATAATAATAATAATAATAATAATAATAATGGCATTTATTAAGTGCTTACTATGTGCAGAGCACTGTTCTAAGTGCTGGGGAATTTACAAGGTGATCAGGTTGTCCCATGTGGGGCTCACAGTCTTAATCCTCATTTTACAGATGAGGTAACTGAGGCCCAGAGAAGTGAAATGACTTGCCCAAAGTCACACAGCTGATGAGTGGTGGAGCTGGGATTTGAACCCATGACCTCTGACTCCAAAGCCCATGCTCTTTCCACTGAGCCACGCCTTCTTCTGGAAACATTATCCAAGCTTGGCTTCACTGACACTGTCTTCTCCTGGTTCTCCTATCTCTCTGGCTGCTCATCCTCAGTCTCTTTCACAGAGTCCTCTACTGCCTCCCAACCCCTAACTCTGGATGTCCCTCAGCATGCAGTTCTGGGTCCCCTTTTATTCTCCATCTACATGCATTCCCTTGGGGAACTCATTCATTCCCATGGCTTCAATTACAATCTTTATGTGCATGATTCCCAAATCCTGATCCTAGCCCTGATCTCTCTCTTCTGCAGTATCACATTTCCTCCTGCCTTCAGAACATCTCTACTTGGATAGCCAACCAACATCTCAAACATTACATGTCCAAATCAGAACTCCTTATATTCCCACCCAAACCCTGTCCTCCCCATGACTTTCCTGTGACTGTAGATAGCACCACATCCTCCCTGCCTCAAGACCTTCATTCATTCATTCAATCGTATTTATTGAGCACTTACTGTGTGCAGAGCACTGTACTAAGCGCTTGGAAAATACAATTTGGCAACAGAGACAATTCCTACCCAAAACTGGGCTCAATGTGGTACTGTCTAAACTGCCACTATGCTGACCCAAGGACTTATTCTATCCAAACTTGACTAGTGCATCAGCCTCCTCACTGACCTCCCTACCTCTTGTCTGTCCCCACTCCAGTCCATATTTCCCTTTGCTGCCTGGATCATTTTTCTAAAAAAGATCAATATGTCTCCCACTCCTTAAGAACCTCCAGTTGTTTTCATTTACCTCTGTATCAAGCAAATTATTTGACATCAGCTTTGAAATATTCAGTCAGCTCACACCTCTCTACTTTCCTCTTACTGCCCAGCCAACATGCTTTACTCCTTTAGTGCCAGCTTTTTCACCATGCCATAACCGTATCTATAATAATAATAATAATAATGATGATAATAATGGTATTTGTTAAGTGCTTACTATGTGCCAAGCTACTTTCCCTCATCCTCCCTATTCAAACTCCACTACTTTCAACACCAGCTCTAAGTACTGATTTACATTATTCCTCTCATCACTCATGTACATATATATATTTTCATTTATCAATATATTTACATGTTTACTTATTTGCTATTTCATCCAGAGTTGTACATCTTCCTGAAGTACCCCCCTTTTCCCCTTGCTTCCATTATTTCTTCTGCTTGTATTCCAGCACTTAGAACAGTGCTTTGCACATAGTAAGTGCTGAATAAATGCCATTATTATTATTATTATTACTATTTCCTCCATTAGAATGTAAGCACTTCGAGATCAGGAAAGTGCTTTGTGTTGTGTTTCTGTCCTATACTCTACCAAGTACTAACCACTCAGGTGCTCAATAAATACCAACAATTAATAGATTAGCCACCAAAAGTGAGCAAATACTTACCTCTATCATATAACCTACACAACTTCTGCCTTAAAGGAGTTTGCAATTTCTTGAATACTCAATCAATGAATCAATAGCACCCATTTAGTTCTTCCTGAAGAGCAGCAGACCTAGTGGAAAGATCACGGGCTTGAGAGTCAGAGGATCTGGGTTACAATCCTGGCTGTATCAGTTGCCTGCTCTGTGACCTTGGGCAACTCACTTAACTTATCTGTGCCTTGGTTTCCTCATCTGTAAAATGGGGATTCAATGTCCGAATTCCCTCCCACTTAGACTGTGAACCCCATGCGGGACAGGGACTGTTTCCAACTTGATTAATTTGTATCCATTGTTTAGAACTGTGCTTGACACATACTAAGCTCTTAATAGGATGATGATGATGATGATGACGATGATGATGATGATAACAATACTGTGTGCAGAATATCACTGCTGATTCATCCCAGTACCAGGAAGTCTTCAGTCATCAGACCTTTTCTGGTGCACTTTTCCTTAGCCAATTTTTTCTCCATCATCTATATGTGTTATTTACATCTTTAAATCTGCAACCTTGGATTTGCTCCTACTGAATCACCTATGTGAAAAACAAATAAACAAAAAAAACCTTTCCTTGGAGACCACTGCTACTTGCCTCTTTGGTCATTGATTTATTGAATAGAATCAGTAACCGCTGCTATTTCTGTGAAGAGCTACTTGAAACTTTCCACTCGAGCTGAGCCATTGATGATTCTCCACATATACTGTAAGCCTTGTGTGTGATAGGATCTGAATCCAGTTCCATCATCTTTTATCTACCCCAGAGCTCTGCACAGAATAAGTGCTTAATAAGTGTCCTCATTATTATTTGAGCCAGTAAAAGTTTGGTCATGGTCAGTCATTCATGACCAGTAAATGAGTATGTCGTATGGAATAGAATCAAAAGACTTCCAGAGTCTAAATAAATTATATCTATTGCTTCCGCCTGATTTTAGGAGAAAATCAAATTTATCTTGCACAATTGGTTCTTTCTAGAAACATTGTGATTGCCTCGGTCCCCTATGCTCTTCCCACATCATCTCTTCTAGGTGGCTGCAAACTGATATTTATTTGTATATTTACCAAAGCAAATACTTAAGCATTTAGTACAGTGCTCTGCAGATAGTAAGCATTCAAGAAATATGATTCAGCTATTTCATTCTGATATATTCATAGGCCCCTATTATAACCTTGTTTTTCCTCCTGCTTCCCATAAATGCAAATAATTGCCTGTTTCCCACAATCAATTACATTTTCTGATTGATTGAGTGCCTACTGAGGGCACAGCACTATATGACCTAGTGGATAGAGCACAGAACTGGAGGTCAGAAGGTCATAAGTTCTAAGCCCTGCTCTGCCACTTGTCTGCTGTGTGGCCCTTTATAAGTCATTTCACTTCCTCTGTGCTTCAGTTACCTCATCTGTAAAATGGGGATTAAGCTGACACATCTCTCTCATTCAACCCATATATTCAGTCTATCACCAAATCCTGTCAGTTCAATCTTCACAACAACCTTTGTTAAAATCTGTCCTTTCCTCTCCATCCTAACTCCTACCATGTTAATTCAAGTACTTAGCCTATCCCACCTTGATTACTGCATCAGACCCCTTACTGACTTCCCTGCCTCCTGTCTCTCTCACTCCAGTCCACATTTCACTGTGCTGCTCAGACCATTTTTCTACAAAAACGTTCAGTCCATGTTTTTCCACTCCTCAAGAACTTCCAGTGGTTGTCCATCCACTGCTACATCAAACTGAAAGTCCATAAAAGTGCTTTAAAGCACTCAATCACCTTGCCCCCTCCTACCTCACCTCACTGCTCTCCTATTACAACCCTGCCCATGTGCTTTGCTCCTCCAATGCCAACCTACTCACCGTACCTCAATCTTGTCTGTCGATGCCAAGCTGTAGCCCATATCCCACATATGACCTGCAATGCCCTTCCTCTTCATATCTGACAGACAATTACTCTCTCCACCTTCAAAGCCTTATTAAAGGCACATCTCCTCCAAGAAGCCATCCCTGAATAAGCCCTCATTTCCTTGTCTCCTATTTCCTTCTGCTTCACTCTGATTAGCTCCCTTTATTCACCCCCTCTCCATCAGCCCCATAATACTTACGTACATATCTGTAATTTATTTATTTTCATGCCTGTCTCCCCCTCCAGACTGCGAGCTCCTTGTGAGCAGGAAGCATGTCTACCAAATCTTTATTGTACCCTCCCAAGTGCTTAGTTCAGTGCTCTGCACACCGTAAGCATTCAATAAATATGAGTGATTGGTTGATTGATCCACTTCCATGGGTTCAGCTACCACTTCAGTCAATCAGTTAATGGTCTTTATTGAGGGCCTACTTTGCTCAGAGCATTATTTTATGCCAGAGTGCAACAGGATAAGCAAAAAAAATTGCTGCTCTCAAGGAGTTTACAATCTAATGGGGGAGACCTACATTAAAATAAGCTACAGGTTGGGAAAGCCACCAAGCGTAGAGTGTAAAGTGTGTACATTAGTACTGCTGGGGATGTGGAGGAGACAGAGATGAATATTTAAATGCTTAGGGGTCATGGATTCAAGTGCATATGTAATCAATCAATCAATAGTATTTATTGAGAGCTTACTGTGCAAACTCTTAGTACAGTGCACTACACACAGTAAACACTCAATAAATACAATTAAATGAATGAGTACAAAGCACTGTACTAGGTGCTTGGGAGAGTACAATATAATAATATAGCAGACACATTCCCTGCTCAAGCAAGCTTACAGTCTTGACAAAAGGGAGGGAAAATGGGATGGGGAGACAAGCAGTTTTTCAGGGAAGGATTCTCATAGGAAATATGATTTCAGTAGGGATTTGAAGATGGTGAGAGTAGTAGTCTGCTGGATATGAAGGAGGAGGGAGTTCTAGGTATGAGGGAGGTATGTGAGGAAGGGGTCAATGGTAAGGGGGGGGGCAAGAGAGGACCTCAGTGAGTAGGTTGGTGTTAGAGGAGTGAAATGTGAGGGCTAAGTTGTAGTGGAAGAAGAGCAAGGGTAAATAGTGGGGACAGAGGTGATTGGGTGCCTTAAAGCTAATGGTAAGGAATTTCTGCTTTATGTGGCAGTGGATGGGCAACCATTGGAGATTTTTAAGGAATGGGAAGATGTGGACTGAATGGTGTTTTAGAGAGGTGGTCTGGGCAGCATTGTCAAGTATGGACTGGAGTGGGAAGAGAGAGGAGGCAGAGAGGTCAATGAGAAGGCTGAAGCAGTAGTTAAAGTGTGATGTGACAAGAGCTAGAACAAGCTTGGGAGAAGTTTTCATCTACCCTAGCCCTTAGTAAAATGCTTCATTCTCTTCTCTTTTGCCTTGGCCTCTTGCTCATTCCCTCCTTCTTGCCTGGAACTACCTCCCCTTTCACTTCTGGAAGACCACTGCTCTCCCCATTTTCAAAGTCATTCTGAAATCATATCCAGTAGCCTTTCTTGATTAATTGTTCATCTCCACACTCTATCCTCCCCTCTATTGTCACTTCAACACTTCTGCATCAGTTAAGTGCATGGGCACTGCTGTGTCCCCCTCCATGAACCCACATTAGCCTTTGTGCACTTACCATTCCACTCTTATTGCTACTTCCTACCTGTAATTTATTTTGGTATCTGTTCTCCCAACATCCCTACCCACCCCCCCCACACTGTAAGTTCCTTTACAGTACGGGAATCATGCCACTTCAATGCCACAGCACTTATGAACATAACCTTAAATTGTTTTAATGTCTATATCTCTCTCTAGTCTGTAAAGTTCTTGTGGGCAGGGAACACATCTACCAATTCTGTTGTATTGTACTCTCCCAAATGCTTACTAACTCTGTGGAACTCACCAAAGTGCTTAGTGCAGTGCTCTTCACTGAGTAGCACTCAAGAAATGCTATTGTTTGATTGATTGAGTCCTAATGGAGCATGATAGACTGGGATAAGGAGAGGACAGGTTTTTCAGGGAGAGGAAAGAAGAAAGGTTAGGTGGTTGTGATTATAGGGTAATTGAGAGTTGGTGAGCCTAGAAATGGTAGAGTGACTAGTGATGATGAAATATAGCATATGCCCAAGTTGTTGAATTGGGGTGGAGCAGGAAGTCAGAGTGGTTGACAAGTGAGAGGAAGTGGTCACTTGAGAGGTCATCAGGAATGTCTCCATGGATATCGAAGTCCTCAAAAGATCATTGTAGGGAAGAAGAGAAAAGTAGAGCAGCAGCATGGCTCAGTGGAAAGAGCATGGGATTTGGAGTCAGGGGTCATGGGTTCAAATCCCGACTCCACCACTTGTCAGGTGTGTGACTTTGGGAAAGTCACTTAACTTCTCTGGGCCTCAGTTACCTCATCTGTAAAATGGGGATTAAGACTGTGAGCCTCACGTGGAACAACCTGATCACCTTGTATCCCCCCAGTGCTTAGAACAGTGCTTTGCACATGGTAAGCACTTAATAAATGCCATTATTATTATTATTATTATTATTATTATTATTATTATTACATAGGGTGTGAAAGACAAAAATTGCTGTGGATGAGGGA